>NC_090651.1:39651889-39951889 GCF_040937935.1 Hyperolius riggenbachi | reverse complement strand
AATTTTGGGTAAAAATTACACGAAAAATTACGCGAAATTATGAAATATTACTATTACATACGGAATTCATTACAATTTTCCCTGAAATTTCGCATTACGATTACGATGCATAATTGCGAATTTTGATGCAAAATTTTGCATATGCAAAATTTCGGCTCTCCACTGCTAGCTAGTCAAACTGCTGCCTTAGATGTTATCCTCATGCTTCTTTTTGGTCTTTTGTTGTTATTGACATCATGAGTGGCTGATTTTTTTTATTGAAATATTTTACATCTGGTATATTTTTCACTAATGTTTCAGAGATCCTCACTATGTTGTGATGGAATCCAGATGACGGTTATTATTATTATTATTATTATTATTATTATTAGTTAATAAAGTGCCAACATATTCTAACAGACTCTCAGAACTTAGTAAATGGTAACATTGTGGACATAGCACCTTTGTTTATTGACCTGAGGAAGCGGCGGTGGGCCGTGAAATGCGCAGTCTTTGTGCAATTTGAATAAAAGTCCAAACTAATCATCCAGCATCTCATTGAAGGTAAGACCCACACTTACCTTCTTTTTTTATATTGTTTTTAAATATGTTATACTCCATTGGGCTTCTTACTAGTTCTTTTGTACTGGTTGAATTTTAAGCTGCATACAGATTTTGTCATGTTTGCATGCAATCCAAAAATGTTAGTATCTCTTTTACCATCTCTGATGAAAGTGCCTAGTTCTGGGAAAGGCAATATTAGGATTGTACATCTGCTGTATTGTTCAGCTTCTAATGTGCAGGTAGTTAATTCAATTCTGAATTTCCTGTCAGGGCTCTTCTCCAGTTGTCACCATGGCCGGATTTGAGGCAAGGCAGTCGCTGACACACAGTTAAATTGCCAAACATGTAAATGGCAGCAGGTCAAAGACACGGTCTAAGGCAGTGCAGGACATTAAAGTACGGGGGGGGGGGGAGATAGAACAACACAGGATGAAGGGAGGGGCAAGCACAGGACAAGAGAAGCACAGGAATGAGGTGGGTGGGCGGTGGGGTTGTTGATGGTGGGCCTTGGTCGGTAAATATACAAATTTGGTCCTGGTTGTCACTGAGGATCCCCAGTGATCCAACCATATGGGAAGCCTTGGACAGAAACTCACCAATCCTAATAGTAGGCCTTTTGGTCAGTTTTTGTCAGGGAAGCAATGAGAATGGACCTCTGGGTAGTGTTCTGAAATCAGGCAAGAAACTGTACAGAGGAAGAACAGAATGACACATATGAAGAACAAAACAAAGAGATTCAACAACAACTAAACATTTGTAAAGTGGACATGTTTTTCTCCTGTAGGACCCGAAGCTTCAAGATGCAACACTTGATAATGCAGCAGTGCTTTTTGATAACCATTGCAAAACAAGAATTATCAGAGAAACACTCTAAAAAAGAGTGCGATAATGGGAGCCTAAATGATGCAGTATGTAACATAAACGGAAGTAGTAGTAGTAAAGGTGGCAATGTAGCTACTCACAAAGGCAGGTTGCATGGAGGGCAACTAACCACTAGATGCAGTTGGAGATGCATAAACCCGATTCCACTTGGGTGTCTAGGAAGCTGGATAAGGGTCATGCTCTTAAAGAGTACCTGAGGCGGAAAATATATACATTATAGGACATGTTCTCTGCCTAATTACATGCCTCTGTGTCCTCCTGGTGCCACTACCAGTCCCCCCTGGGCTCTGCTATCGCCCCCCAAAAAACTAGCGATAATCTGATTGTCGCTGGCTTCTTTTGCCCGGCCAGCCGTCAATCACATTGCTCCCCCCGCCTCAACCAACTTACTCTCCGCATCTGTCGTCTCACTCCTCTGTCTGCTCCAATCGGCAGCTAAGCCGTGATCCAGGAAGTACTTCCAGGTTGTGGCCATCTTGGATTCATCTGCCGGGGATCGGAGGCTGCGGAGGATGAACGGGGTCACGGAGAGCGGCATGAAGTGGCATCAGGGAGGGTGCGTGGAGCAGGTAGTATGTTTTTGTTTTTTGTTTTTTTAATTTTGTGATGCTGCCGCAGGTTCTTTTTAAAAAATAACAATCATGTCATCAAAAGTGTAAACATGCTATTATACACCTGTCCTGAATCAATATATAGGAACCCCCTTCCCCTTTTTGACAGTGTGATACTAATTAACCTTACGGTTGTCATGACAACCACTTATATATACTTATCACAAGCAAGTTATCAGAAATCTGACCCAATTGACACTTTTTATGTGTATGCTTTTGCTTCTGATTGCAAGATGTTTTAGAGAACACTCTGTAAAAAAAACCCTCACCTATGTACATTTGTTTATTTATGTACCATATTTCTTGGACTATAAGACGCTCCTGATCATAAGACGCCTGGTACATCCATAATGAAGGGGCATCTTCTGGATTAATCCCCCTTGTACCTCTTGTTTCTCCCTGTGTCCTCCTCTGTCCCCATGTGTCCGTCTCTGTCCTCCTTGTCTACTCCTCTAGACCCATTTGTGTCCCCCTTGTGTCCTCCTTTATGCCTCTTGGTGTCAACGTGTCCTCCGTTTGTCCCCCTGTATCCTCCTCTGCATGGGCACAGTACACAGAGTCCCCTACATTGCAGTGGGTTGGAGGTTAGTATTGGCAGGCGTTCACAAGTCAGGAACTCCCTGCATTTAGACTATAAGACGCAGTGACTTTTTTTCCCCACTTTTGGGGGAGAAAAAGTGTTTCTTATAGTCCAAAAAATACAATAGCTGGTACGTGTATTTTTGTGCCTAAATATTAAGCCCTTTGTATTATTTGATAATTCTAGGCACTTTATTGCGGCCTGAGGAAGTGGGCATAGACCGCTTCCGCACTGCCAGTGCATAATAAAATGTATTGTTTGTATGAATTTGTCATTATTGAGGTAAGACACTTTCCTTTTCTTCATTTGTGAATTGTTCTTTACTCAATTTTATACCTTTTTGTGCTCCTTTTCCGTTTCTGTGTTGTTTCTGATAACAAAGCTAGCAACCTGGAACAAGACATGAATAATAGTGCCTGTTAATTGGTCTGCCCACTTTTGGCAAATCCCATCAAAGAAAAATGTGTTGAAAGCATATATGCTTTTGGTTGTAGACTCAGACAGACTTAGAAAAGGGTCAAAGTTACCGTTCTACCAAGTAATAAAGAATCATGGGCCCAGTCTAAGCAACTTCTAGCCATGAATTGATGGGTATGACTAACACTTCGGCAAATATAAGGATTTAACCTTCTTCAAGTTTGGCAATATATCCGATGAGCTTCTAGCTAACTTGGCTTAAATACATAGTGCAGGCTACTTAACCCACTCCAAGCAGTTCCATAGCTTCAGGAGCATAAAGACAGTAATGCTCTAATTAAAGCTTTTATTAGATTATTGTAGGGCTCAAAATGCCACGATTTTCTTGGCAGAAACTCTATCTCCTGAAAGCAGATGGGGGGCTTAATTTTGCTAACTTAAGAGTGTATTATCTAGCTGTGCTGCTTATGTACATCGGAGAATGGCTGCTTTGTAAATCTCAGTTCTCAAATTCCCCCTTAGAAACCAATATGGTGTTCCCATGGTCTCTTGCGAAACATCATTCAAGGTAAGAATTATGCACTTATAAGAAACACTGTGTTTCCTGAAAAATAAATTTGTAAATAGATTAAAATCTGTCCTCGTTACTAAATATCTACCAATTTGAGGAGGCTTGCTGGGGCCCAATGGGACTGTGGCTCTGAGTTCTGCATTCTCCTGCATGGCAGAGGCCTTATTGGGGTTAGACATCTACGGGGCAGGAAAGCTGTTAACTTTATTTCTTCCTCAAAACTCAAAGATAAAGTTAAGTTTACTGATAAGAGCTTCCTGCAATAGGAGCGTTAGAAGCAAATCGCTGACCCAAAGGTCTTCTTGAATAATACCATACTCAACAAACTCCTTAGCCTTGAGACTCCTTACTTTTCAGATGTTATTATAAGTGTTAGTTCTCAGTTCACTTAACCACTCCAGTGTACCAGTGTAAACAAGTGGACCTTGGACGTTTGTACTGTGAATGCTCAAGATTATATCGTATAGGAAAATTTTAAGTGAAGAAAGGTTACTTTCAAAAAATATGTAGAGAGGCTCAATGTACAGTGCATAAAGCTTAACCACTTGAGGACTGCAGTGTTAAACCCCCGTAAAGACCAGTCCATTTTTCACAAAAAGGGCCACTGCAGCTTTAAGGCCCTGCTGCAGGGCCGCACAACACAGCACACAAGTGCCTCCCCCCCAGCTTTCTGTTGGTGGGGTCTGATCGCTCTCCCAGTGTTTATTTGTTTATTTTTTTTTACAAATATTTATGATGTTATTTTTCTAATAATTTTTTTTTAATCCCCGCCCTACCTCCCCTCACCAGCCAATCACTGTGATCGGCTGTCATAAGCTTCAGCCTATGACGGCGGATCACCCCTGAGCCAATGGAGGGGACAGCCGTGTCACACGGCTGTCCCCAGTACAGCTCTGCCTTAGATCGCAGCGCTGTACAGGTCTATTAGACGGTGGTTTCGGCATCTAAAAGTCTCCGAGTGGCGATCGCCGCTGGGAGACTGATGGTGGAGCTCTGCTCTGTCATTCATGCGGAGATGCGCGTGCATCAGTGCGCGCGATCTTCTGCAATCTCCGCCCCAAGGACCTTACCCCTATCGGCGTTAGGCGGTCCTGGGGCTGCCGCCGCGTCCACGCCCGTCGCCGTGACGTGGTCGGCAAGAGGTTAAAGGATACCTTAGTCCTTTTAAAAATTCAGTCAGCCCTTCCAGCCATGGGCACGCTATCAAGGACATGCCCACTGTTCAGCATCTGCACAGTGCACACAGAACCCCCCAACCTGGAAGTAGGTTCGGGGGGACATTAGGCCTTAATGGAGGGAAGTGGTGGACTACTTGTCTACTTGTGCTTGCACAGTAGTCCCCGACTGGCTCAGTTGGAGACTTTACCGCAGTTGACAGTTGCAAGGTTGCTGATTGGGAGGACTTTGAGTGACCAGATAGACTGCAGGGTACCAGAAGAAGTAACTAATTTACTGGAATATCGAGATTGCCTGAAAAAGATATTTGTGAAAAGATCAGTATCTGTCATCTTGTTACTAAACATCTCACAAAGCAAAAACTCCCAAACCCCATTAGAACCAGCACTTAAAATTGTCTATTCTTTTGCATAAGAGTGGCCTTATTTGGGGTAGCGACCTGAAGAATATGGAAGCTACTAACTTTATTTCTGTAACGATTGGTGTAGCACACAGACGTCTGATTATTGTGTGATCTGCAAAATCACCAATAATACAGACTCTATACACGATTATGTGGTGATCTGCATTATCACCAATAATGCAAATATAGACGGCTGAGAAACAGAGGTGTAAAGTGTTTGGTGCAACAGTAGATTAAATGGGTAGATCTCACCAGAGAAGCTGGTGAGTACTATCTGATACAACAGTGCTAGACCTCACCAGGGGAGCTGGTGGGTACTAGCTGCAATAACAGTGCTAGCCCTCACCAGGGGAGCTGGTGGGTACTAGCTGCAACAACAGTAGTATAAATAATAGGTCTCACCAGAGGAGCTGGTGAAGTACTAACAGGAGTAACAACCAAGTTTGGCTAAACCTTACCAGGGGAGCTGGTAAGGTACTATCAGCACAAGCGACTAAATAGTTTAACTAGACCTTACCAGAGGAGCTGGTAAGGTACTATCAGTCACAGGAGCTGTATAACTTAAACCTCACCAGAGGAGCTGGTGGGTATTAATCAAAAGAGCACCTCACCAGTGGCAAGGGCCCACTGGTGAGTAGAGAGGTCAGACCAGAGGCGTATCTAGGTAAAATGGCGCCTATGGCAAACACTAAAATTGCAATTTTCTTTCAATCACTTCAGCTCTACAGGGTTTTTCAAACTTGTATATCCACCACCAGACACCCTTTAAAGTACAGACTTATCAAGTTTAGAT
Source organism: Hyperolius riggenbachi (assembly GCF_040937935.1). Classification (NCBI taxonomy): domain Eukaryota; kingdom Metazoa; phylum Chordata; class Amphibia; order Anura; family Hyperoliidae; genus Hyperolius; species Hyperolius riggenbachi. Next base: position 39,945,913 of record NC_090651.1, on the reverse strand, counting down.
GAGACCCAAATTATAAGGTCTAAGCAGCTTAATCGGATCACCACAATGATCAACTTCCTCATAAGTCCTCAAAGATCACCTCTTCTCTTCTTTTTACACCAGTCGCTCCCAGCTGTGAGGCTTCTGAGGCTGGCTCTGGTGGATCAGGCAGGCTATGAGTGTCTCCTCGCCAGGCTACTCCAGCTGACTGGCTAGGTAGGTAGTGACAGGGAACCCCTATGTTAAGTAGTGACAGAGACCCCCTAGGTTAGGTAGTGACAGGAACCCCCCATGTTAGGAAGTGACAGGTACTCCCTATGTTAGGTAGTGACAGGGACCCCGTATGGTAGGTAGTGACAGGGACCCCGTATGGTAGGTAGTGACAGGGACCCCCTATGTTTGGTAGTGACAGGGACCCCCTATGTTTGGAAGTGACAGGGACCCCCTATGTTTGGAAGTGACAGGGACCCCCTATGTTTGGAAGTGACAGGGACCCCCTAGGTTTGTTAGTTACAGGGACCCCCTAGGTTAGGTAGTGACAGGGACCCGCATAGGTTAGGTAGTGACAGGGACCCCGTATGGTAGGTGGTGACAGGAACCCCCCATGTTAGGAAGTGACAGGGACCCCCTATGTTAGGTAGTGACAGGGACCCCTATGTTAAGTAGTGACATGGACCCCCTATGTTTGAAAGGGACAAGGACCCCTAGGTTTGTTAGTTACAGGGACCCCCTAGGTTTGGTAGTGACAGGGACCCCCATATGTTAGGTAGTGACGGGGACCCCGTATGTTAGGTAGTGACAGGAACCCCCCATGTTAGGTAGTGACAGGGACCCCCTATGTTAGGTAGTGACAGGGACCCCCTATGTTTAGTGACAGGGACCCCCTATGTTTGGAAGTGACAAGGACCCCCATAGGTTAGGTAGTGTCAGGGACCCCCATAGGTTAGGTAGTGACAGGGACCCCCTATGTTAGGTAGTGACAGGGACCCCCTATGTTTAGTGACAGGGACCCCCTATGTTTGGTAGTGGCAGGGACCCCTGTGTTAGGTAGTGACAGGAACCCCCCATGTTAGGAAGTGACCGGTACTCCCTATGTTAGGTAGTGACAGGGACCCTCTATGTTTGGAAGTGACAGAGACCCCCTATGTTTGGTAGTGACAGGGACCTCCTAGGTTTGGTAGTGACAGGGACCCCCTATGTTAGGTAGTGACAGGGACCCCCTATGTTTGGAAGTGGCAGGGACCCCCATAGGTTAGGTAGTGGCAGGGACCCCCATAGGTTAAGTAGTGACAGGGACCCCCTATGTTAGGTAGTGACAGGAACCCCCTATATTTAGTGACAGGGACCCCCTATGTTTGGTAGGGACAGGGACTCCCATAGGTTAGGTAGTGGCAGGGACCCCCTGTGTTAGGTAGTAACAGGGACCCCCGTAGGTTAAGTAGTAGAGGGACCCCATAGGTTAGGTAGTGACAGGGACCCCCGTAGGTTAGGTAGATAGGTGCGGTGCCCCCTACTCACAGCAATTAGTGCCGCCGGCGCCGTCACCCACCGCTACCCGTCCATGCTGCCTTCATGTCATATGAAGCAATTAGACCTCCGATCGGCGGTGAAGTAAGGAAAGGGCACATGGTAGGCATGATACGCACGCACAGAAGTGGCTGCGCTTCAAATGCGGGAAGTGACTAATGACGTCACTTCCGCTAGTGCACTCGGTACTTTGTCTGCGTGCCATGCGCCTTCTCCTCCTCACTTCGCCGCTGATTGGAGGTCTGAGTAAGGGCAGCGGGACGGGAGACTGGGATTGCGGTGGGCGCATAGAGGCTGTAGAGTCACAGGTTGGGTGCAGGCATGGCGCCCATGGGTGCTATGGCGCCCATGGCACTAGCCATGCCTGCACCCCTTCAGATACGCGTCTGGGTCAGACAGGCTAGGTTTGGCAACTGAGAGGCGAATACAGTACAGAAACGTGAGGCAGAAGAATGGTGAGTTATCAGGCAGAGGTTCAGCAACTAAGGTCAGATAGGCAGAAGTACAGAATCGATGAGCAATAGCAAGGTCAGAGTATAGCCAGAATCATACACAGGTAATCAGTAATACAATATAACAATAGTCCTAGTCTTGTGTGAAATCCCTGGTTTCCTCCCAGATCAAAGCACACCAGATACTAGTCTAAGGTCTGAGTGCTAACACGAGTGTATTCGCAACAGCAGACAAGTTGCAAATGACCAGTGAAGGCTTAAGAAGCCGAGAAGAGCTCACAGCCGCGCCCCATACCAATCAGCCAATCCTAGCGGCGTGAGTCACCTCTGACGTCAGCCGACCAGCAGGTCAGCTGACGCGCCTTCTTCCAGCATAAAGGTCCTGTCTCCGCGCGTGCCCATGCGATACAGTGACCCTATGAGCACGAGACAGTACCGTTCCCGGCGTGCTAGACACCGACAGAACGGATGAGGCCTGAGAACAGGGAACAAAGGCGGCTGCGGGTATACCCTGCATGTCCGCAGCCGCCATAGTTTCAGATGTTACAATTTCTTTCTCAAAACTGAAGTGAGAGCCAGTCTTATGGATAAGAGCTTCCGGCTATACAAGCATATTTCATTTTTTTTAAGTGAGTCACTGACCCAAAGGTCTTTTTGAATTATACCATACTCAAGAAATCGCCTTAGCTTTTACACTCTTTTTCTTTCAGATGTTTAGTCAAGTATTAATTCTTGTTTCACTTAACCACTCCAATGTACTAATGTAAACAAGTGGACCTTGTACATTGGAACTAGGAATATTTTAGATGATAGAGATTTTCTATGTTAAGAAAGGTTGTTATCAACAAAGCAACAATGTACGTTACAGCATGGAACTTATATTGTTTTAATGTCTTTGAAAAAAAGTGACCTCCTCCCAGAGTTTCCTAATATGTACCCCAAATATTCTTCCTCTCAGTGCTGCTCATCCGGATAACCCGGATATCCAAACTATTTTCAGCTATCCGACCGGATTCGGATTCCGGATACCTGGGCCAAAATCCGGATAGCTATCTGCGGATATTTGGGCACATAACGCGGATATCCAGATCCGAAATACTGTAACTAAGGTAGGTGATGACAGCCTGAAGCCAGAGGGCAACCAATCACAGAAGGGAACACTGGCCAGCCCCACCTGACCTCATTGAGCCAATCAGAGGTCTCCCGGCCTAAACCCTGGCACCCAATCACAGAAAAGAACACTGGCCAGCCCCCCTGTATATAAGGAGGGCTGCCATGATGAGATATATCATCTTAGCTTGCTGAATGCTCACTGAGAGACATGCTCCAGTGCTGGTGGCATAGCAAGGGCTGTACACAGTTATAAACCTAAAGCTATTCAGTGATTAACTCCTTCACTACTATCACTACACTATTTTTAAATCGTGAATTAGCTTGATTGATGTCATAGTGTGACAGTCAGAGTGTGTGCTTCAGTGCTGCTGGGCTTAGTAGCAAGGGCTGTACACAGTGTTAAGCTGTTCAGTGATTAACCCCTTCACTACTATCACTACACTATTGTTAATTCGTTAATTAGCTTGATTGATGTCATTGTATGACAGTCAGAGTGTGTGCTCCAGTGCTGCTGGCCTAGCAGTGATAAACCAAAAGCTGTTCAGTGATTAACCCCTTCACTATCACTACACTACTGTTAAATCATTAATTAGCTTCATGTCATTTGTGTGACAGTCAGATTGTGCGCTGCAGGCAGCTGCTATGTGTCTGTGTGTGTGTGCTGTGCACAGACCAGGCCAGCTGCTGCCTGCTGGCCAGCTTTTAGTCTTAGGTATAGGTTAGGGATTAGGGGCTAGGATTACTGTGTTATTGTGTAGTTAGTACTGTAGTACTGCAGTCAGTGCTAGTAGTTGTTAGAGTAGTAGTACTACTGTGTTAGCTTTCTACAGAACTGCTGTACTGTGAGCAGTGGCAGTGTCACAGTTAGTGTGCACTAGTGTCTTCTCCTCTGCTGTCTGACTGTCAATTGGCATGTGGCACTTGCCACGTGTCATGTGGCACTTGACACGTGGTACTTGGCACGTGGCACTTGCCACATGTAGAGTGGGGCCGAACCTCCGATTTTAGGTTCGCGAACCGGGTTCGCGAACTTCCGCGTAAGGTTCGGTTCGCGTAAAAGTTCGCGAACCGCAATAGACTTCAATGGGGATGCGAACTTTGAAAAAAAAAAAAATTATGCTGGCCACAAAAGTGATGGAAAAGATGTTTCAAGGGGTCTAACACCTGGACCCCCAGGTGGAGGAGTGGGATACATGCCAAAAGTCCCCGGGAAAAATCTGGATTTGACGCAAAGCAGCGTTTTAAGGGCAGAAATCACATTGAATGCTAAATGACAGGCCTAAAGTGCTTTAAAACATCTTGCATGTGTATACATCAATCAGGTAGTGTAATTAAGGTACTGCTTCACACTGACACACCAAACTCACCGTGTAACGCACCGCAAACAGCTGTTTGTGTAGTGACGGCCGTGCTGGACTGGTGCGCACCATGGCGAGAACAGGTATGCAGTGGCGGGTTCACTGAACAGAACAGGTATGCAGTGGCGGGTTCACTGAACAGAACAGGTATACAGTAGCGGGTTCACAGAACAGGTATGCAGTGGCAGGTTCACTGAACAGGTATACAGTGGCGGGTTCACTGAACACAACAGGTATGCAGTGGCGGGTTCACTGAACAGGAATACAGTGGCGGGTTCACTGAACAGAACAGGTATGCAGTGGCGGGTTCACTGAACAGTACAGGTATGCAGTGGCAGGTTCACTGAACAGGTATGCAGTGGTGGGTTCACTGAACAGGTATGCAGTGGCAGGTTCACTGAACAGGTATGCAGTGGTGGGTTCACAGTACAGGTATGCAGTGGTGGGTTCACAGTACAGGTATGCAGTGCTGGGTTCACAGAACAGGTATGCAGTGGCAGGTTCACTGAACAGGTACGCAGTGGTGGGTTCACTGAACAGGTATGCAGTGGTGGGTTCACAGAACAGGTATGCAGTGGCAGGTTCACTGAACAGGTATGCAGTGGTGGGTTCACTGAACAGGTATGCAGTGGTGGGTTCACACAACAGGTATGCAGTGGCAGGTTCACTGAACAGGTATGCAGTGGTGGGTTCACTGAACAGGTATGCAGTGGTGGGTTCACACAACAGGTATGCAGTGGCGGGTTCACTGAACAGGTATGCAGTTGTGGGTTCACTGAACAGGTATGCAGTGGTGGGTTCACTGAACAGGTATGCAGTGGTGGGTTCACTGAACAGGTATGCAGTGGTGGGTTCACAGAACAGGTATGCAGTGGTGGGTTCACAGAACAGGTATGCAGTGGCGGGTTCACTGAACAGGTATGCAGTGGTGGGTTCACTGAACAGGTATGCAGTGGTGGGTTCACAGAACAGGTATGCAGTGGTGGGTTCACAGAACAGGTATGCAGTGGCGGGTTCACTGAACAGGTATGCAGTGGTGGGTTCACTGAACAGGTATGCAGTGGTGGGTTCACAGAACAGGTATGCAGTGGCAGGTTCACTGAACAGGTATGCAGTGGTGGGTTCACTAAACAGGTATGCAGTGGTGGGTTCACTAAACAGGTATGCAGTGGTCGGTTCACAGAACAGGTATGCAGTGGTCGGTTCACAGAACAGGTATACAGTGGTGGGTTCACAGAACAGGTATGCAGTGGCAGGTTCACTGAACAGGTATGCAGTGGTGGGTTCACTGAACAGGTATGCAGTGTGGGTTCACAGAACAGGTATGCAGTGGCGGGTTCACTGAACAGGTATGCAGTGGTGGGTTCACAGAACAGGTATGCAGTGGCGGGTTCACTGAACAGGTATGCAGTGGTGGGTTCACTGAACAGGTATGCAGTGGTGGGTTCACAGAACAGGTATGCAGTGGTGGGTTTACAGAACAGGTATGCAGTGGCAGGTTCACTGAACAGGTATGCAGTGGCAGGTTCACTGAACAGGTATGCAGTGGTGGGTTCACAGAACAGGTATGCAGTGGCAGGTTCACTGAACAGGTATGCAGTGGTGGGTTCACAGAACAGGTATGCAGTGGTGGGTTCACAGAACAGGTATGCAGTGACGGGTTCACTGAACAGGTATGCAGTGGTGGGTTCACTAAACAGGTATGCAGTGGTGGGTTCACTAAACAGGTATGCAGTGGTCGGTTCACAGAACAGGTATGCAGTGGTGGGTTCACAGAACAGGTATGCAGTGGCAGGTTCACTGAACAGGTATGCAGTGGCGGGTTCACTGAACAGGTATGCAGTGGTGGGTTCACTGAACAGGTATGCAGTGGTGGGTTCACAGAACAGGTATGCAGTGGCAGGTTCACTGAACAGGTATGCAGTGGTGGGTTCACAGAACAGGTATGCAGTGGCAGGTTCACTGAACAGGTATGCAGTGGTGGGTTCACAGAACAGGTATGCAGTGGCAGGTTCACTGAACAGGTATGCAGTGGTGGGTTCACTGAACAGGTATGCAGTGGTGGGTTCACTGAACAGGTATGCAGTGGTGGGTTCACAGAACAGGTATGCAGTGGCAGGTTCACTGAACAGGTATGCAGTGGTGGGTTCACAGAACAGGTATGCAGTGGCAGGTTCACTGAACAGGTATGCAGTGGTGGGTTCACTGAACAGGTATGCAGTGGTGGGTTCACAGTACAGGTATGCAGTGGTGGGTTCACAGAACAGGTATGCAGTGGCAGGTTCACTGAACAGGTATGCAGTGGTGGGTTCACTGAACAGGTATGCAGTGGTGGGTTCACAGTACAGGTATGCAGTGGTGGGTTCACAGAACAGGTATGCAGCCAGGAACAAGCTAAGCCTAACTAATCTTTCCCTATGAGAGACAGTCTGCAGCAGCTCGCCCTACTCTCACTAACGCAGGCACACGAGTGAGCGTAATGGCCGCCGCTGCCTGCCTTTTATTAGGGGGGGAGTGGCTCCAGGGGCTAGTGTAGCCTAATTGGCTACACTGGGCCTGCTGACTGTGATGTAGAGGGTCAAAGTTGACCCTCATGGTGCATTATGGGGCGAACCGAACGCGAACCACTGAAGTTCGCATGGAACCGTTCGCAGGCGAACCGTTCGTCCCAACTCTAGCCACGTGTCACGCGGCACTTGCCAAGTGGCACGTGCCACGTGTCCCATGGCACTTGCCAAATGCCACGCGGCAAGTGGCACTTCGCAAGTGCCACACGACACTTGGCAAGTGACACGTGGCAAGTTCTACGTGACACTTGGCAAGTGCCACGTGAAACATGGCAAGTGACACATGGCAAGTGCCACATGACACTTGGCAAGTGACATGTGACACATGGCAACTTGGCAAGTGACATGCATGCTCCTGGCAAACGTTACACCTGCTGCTGCTGCTGCATTGCCCTGCTCCTGCTGTCTGTGCAGCTCCCACCGCCAGGCCAGGGTGCCACAGGCCACTGATACCACCTATATTTAACCCAAAACACAATTGCTGCATAATTTTTTGGAGGTGTCTTGGCTGAAAATTGCCATGTCCCAGTTGTGCGGTTGGACTTTGGACACAATGTGGGCTTCACGACCGCTGTCTGGAACCTAGGCCTAATAATAATAATTTAATAATTGACAGCCCTTTTTTTGGGGGGGGGGGGGGGGGGGATTTTAAGTACCCACATCATCAATTAGTGTTCCCCTTTAAAAAAATAATGATGCTACATGCCTCATTTACCCTAAAAAACGTTTTTAAAGCAATTTAAAGGGCACTTCCAGTTTTTCTATCCAGATATCTGAATCCGGCCGGATACCCCGGATACTAAGGTCGGATATCCGATTCGGATCGGAAATGTTTGAAATCAGATATCCGACCCGGATCGGATATCTGGGTATCCAGATCCGAATCGGATCCGGATTTTGAAAAGGGGTATCCGAGCAGCTCAGCAGCACTGCTTCCTCTCCAAAACACTGTTTGTGGTATTGCTCGATTATTCTGAGTCTGTGTAAACAGGTAATACAGTGTAAAAAAAGCTGTTTATCCTACTAGAATGTTTTTGGAAATTGGGCGAAAGTGCCTGTAGAAAACCTACACAAATACAAGGAGAACATACAGTCTCCATATAGATCATGTCCAGGTCAGGAATCATGTTTGGCAGTGAAGTTTTTGGTGGTGTTGTTTTATGAAATGTATTATACAAAAAAAAAGGGGGGAAAAAAACAATTAAAACTTTTTGTATATTTATATATTTTGTTTTACATATACCTTGTGCTGGATGAATCAGAATGTTATAGATATCAAGCTTATTGTTCCTTTGTTTCTTACATTAGGTGCCCGTGTTAGTATAGGCTGTTGGGAATTTAAATAGTGGCCACCACAACGCTAGTGCCAAACTCATTATAAAAACAAAAGAAAAAAAATAATAAAAACTGTTAAATGGAAAAAACTATGGCAGCCTCCATATTTCTCACACCTAGGGTTCACTTTAGGGGCTTGATTCACGCTAACTGATATCACAGTCGCGCTAGCGTTTTGCGCGTGTTGCGATTGCGATTGTGCACGAAAAACATTACACACGTTATAACGAGCGCAAAAAGCTAGCACGACCGTGATATCCGTTATCATGGTTTAGAGAATCAAGCCCTAAGTGTCCTAAATGCAGCACATTGCAAGATCGAAAACATTTTTTACTAATGGCGGTTGAGATAGTGACCCCTATTTTATAAACCAATTTAGTGGCACAACTGTGCAGTATATAGCTTAATCATTCTATAAGACCATCCTTTATGTAAAGCTCATTATCCTTATGTAGAATCAAATCCCGGATATATCTATGGCTAAGTTCTGACCTTACTGCACATCAGATTACTCATACAAAACGTATACATGCAAGAGCGTGATGGCAACACAACAGATGTGCGATCATTAAAATAAAGTACCCATGTTTCACTGATCCTGTAATCTTATATAGACAGAGCTTGTTAGAGGTTTCTGGGCTTTGCTGTAGCAATCTTATCATTCTGACTCTTAATTTTTGGCTCAAACCAACTTGAAATGGCCTTGAGACAACACTGGTCATATCGGAACCTATAAAACAGCAGGCTGTGCTGATTAGTCAATGGTTTGTGGAAACAATGCAAGACATACCATATTTTTTGGACTATAAGACACTCTGGACTATAAGACGCCCCTAGCTTCAGAGGGCAAAAATCAGGGAAAAAATACTAAACCTGGTGTGTCTATGGTGCAGGGGCATCTTATGAACCCCCTTAAGCTCTTTCTAAGCTACTGTAAGCTACACTTCCCAGCTACGCTACACTAACCCATGCTGCACCCCCAGCTAAGCTACAGTACATTGCACTACATATTACACTATACTAGCCTAATGCCCACCAGCTCAGCTACACTACACTAACCCCTGCTGCATCCACCACTACACTAACACATGCTACACACACCAGCTAGGCTACAGTACATTGTACTACACTATACTAACCTCTGATGCCCCACCAGCTCAGCTACACTACAGTACACTACAACTGCAAGCTATTACTGCATCCTAACGCCTTGCTTCTCTCTCCATTGCTCCAGTCCTGCTGATGCACATGCACTTCTCTTCTCCTCTTTCTGCTGCCGAGGTCCCGTATACTGTGACCACCTGCTGCTATATGGCTCCTATTTCCTAATTAGTGGTTTCCTGAATGACCACAGTGGCCCATGTTTCTGCACATCATGCGTGACCCCCGTGCAAATGCATCAATGAGCTGTATAGCAGCAGAGGTCCACAGTGTACGGGATCTTGGCAGACGAGGAGCGCGTTTGCATCAGCAGGAACGCAGCGAGGGGGAGGGGATCTTAATGTTTGATAGTTATTTCCCATAATGTAATTAGCATTTGCTGTTTGCACATGTTTATCCTGCTGAAACACACATGAACACAAAGACTATCCAACAGTGACTGAGATAAACCATGATTAGTCCTATTTACTCTCCTCGTCATTGCAACCACATCAACAGAAACATTTGCAAAGAGCGTTATCCCATTCCTATAGGACTTAAAGTACATAGCATCTCCAGATTAAATAGTTTGTGGCAGGATGTATTTTTACAGAAGCACATATGTCAATAATGGCAGACTGAACAGTTGGGCTTCCAATCTGGATTTACACACTCCTGCAGAGATGACTTTGTCCATATTTAACGTAGTACGAAGTTTCATTTGATAGGTACAGCTTTACTGAAGACTTTGGTTCCAAATGCTTTGAGATGGACTTTGGGTATGAGGTTGTGGGCGGTGTAGGTACAACAAATCTTTCAGATAGCAAGGACCCAAATTATGCAAGGATTTGGATGTTAGTAGGCCATCTTTATTTTATAGGTGACCATTGGAGTGAACAAGGAATCTGTGTAATGTGGTTGGTTTATTGGGATGAGAAATGATGTGAGAATTGCAAACTAGGAGTTAATTACACTCATCACAGGTCACCAGACATGATGTTGATGTGTTATCTGGTTGGACACCCAGAAAGCAACATGGTCAGGCAAGATGATCACAATGATAGTGATAAGCAGAATATATACTTGTATTTATGTTTCAGATTTTAACTTCTTAGGGACCGATGCAGTACAAATCTATGGCGGGCAGGGGGCGCTGCGGTTCTGACCGGACGTAAACTCTAGGTCCCATTCACCGCGCGCCCCCGCCCGTTCCCGCTGCTCTCGCTGCTCTGCCCCCGCCGCAATGTGCTGCCCTGCCGTCTCTATGACGGCAGAGCACTGTGAGCCGGGCAGGAGCCGTTTTCATTGGCTCCTGGCCCTGTCATTACTGTAAGCCAATCCCATTGGCTTACATTGAGTGACAGGGTCAGGAGCCAATGAAAACGGCTCCTGACTGGCGCTCAGCGCTCTGCCGTCATAGAGATGGCAGAGAGAGCAGCCTGCAGCGGGGACAGAGTGGCGTGACCGGCGGGAGCAACGGATTATTGCGGCGATTCGTCGGTATGCAGCGTTTTAGCGTACCAGCAGCCTCTGGTCCTTAAGGGGCAGAGGCTGCTGGTACCGAAGTGGTTAAAGAGGAACTGTAGCCAAGGATTGAACTTCATTCCAATCAGTAGCTGATACCCCTTTTCCCAGGTGAAATCTTTACCTTTTTCAAATAGATCATCAGATGGGGGGAGGGGTGTTCTTTATGGCTGATACTGTGGTGAAGCCCCTCCAATAGTCTGATGTCATGACCATGGCCCTGACAGCTGTCTGTGAACCTTGTTGCATTGTGGGAAATTACTGCTTTTTCCAACAGCCATCTACATATTCTGAAGATTTTCTTGCGTGATAGTGCCTTTAAAGGCATTTTATTAATTAATGAAAATATCACCTAGGACAAAACTTTGGAGAAAAATGAATTAAATATGGTGCAAGCTTGAGTTGCTTTCTCATAATTATGTCAAAATGTATTTGACTACCTTGATTCTTAAAGGATACCCGAACTGATATGTGACATGATGAGAAAGAGATAGACATGTGTATGTACAGTGCCTAGCACACAAATAACTATGCTGTGTTCCTTTTTTCTTTCTCTGCCTGAAAGAGTTAAATATCAGGTATGCAAGTGGCTGACTCAGTCCTGACTCAGACAGGAAGTGACTACAGTGTGACGCTCACTGATAATAAATTCCAACTATAAAACATTTTCCTAGTAGAAAATGGCTTCTGAGAGCAAGAAAGAGGTGAAAAAAGGGGGAATTTCTTATCAGTGAGGGTCACACTGTAGTCATTTCCTGTCTGAGTCAGGACTGAGTCAGCCATTTGCATACCTGATATTTAGCTCTTTCAGGCAGAGAAAGAAAAAAGGAACACATCATAGTTATTTGTGTGCTAGGCACTGTACATACACACGTCTATCTCATCATGTCACATGTCAGTTTGGGTATCCTTTAATTCAAAGAAAATACTTTATATTGCTATAGGTTCAGCTGAATAATTTAAAAGCTATATCTGCTGAATGTTTGACTTCCCTTACTAGACCAAAGATTTGATCCTCAAAACTGAACTTTATAGACAGAAGTGTGTTGTATGAATTGGCTGCTTTAGAAAGAAAGGAAACACAGGAAAGGATATATTCTGCCCCTGAGCAAGCTCATCTAACAGGCCACGCAGTGGCCAGCTCTTGCTGATATCAGTCTTGACCCAGGTGGCCTCTTGCTGCAGAAGTGACTTAGGCCCAGTGGGTATTTGCTCCTTTGACCTTTGGGTCAGCCTTACTTTAAGAACTAAAAAAAAAAAAAAAAACCTAAAACAAACAAAATACACAAAAACTATTTTCAGTTCAGCTCACATAGATGTTATGTGATTTTAAAATAAAGGCGTTAAAATAAAATTCAAACAGACAAACAACAGACCTCTACTTTTAAAACTGGGTTCTCCCTAGAAACAATTTCAGATGTTTTCCGAGAACCCTGTCGTTTTCCCTCCTCTGCCCTGCTGAGATGTTATAGAAAACAGAAGCTCTATTACAATTTATTTTTTCCTTTCCCTACACATTAAAGGCTTGCCATTATAATGTTTAATACATGCAAAGCAAATCTGAGTTGAATATAATAATCTGTGTATTTTTTGCTTTCATGCCAAATCCACCCCCACTAAACCCCCCACCCCACCCCCCGCAAAAAAAAAAGGAGTCCAGGTATTAAATATTGACATATAACATTTTTTAAAAAGATTAAAGGAAATATGATTTTACCAGCCCCTGTCTACAGTATTTCTGAAGACGGAAATAATACAGACATTCTCTATGCATGCAGTACCGTAGCACAAGACAAAACGACAAGGACATTATTTTCTGTGGGAAAATTGCACGAAGGTAGAAGAAACGACGATAATCTTCTGCATCTAGTTGGAGGTGTTTCTTGGAGATTGGTGTTGACTAAGCCCAAAAAAAATGTCATTTCATGAAAATAGGTGCACACAATCAGATTATAAAATAGCGGGTTTCAGATCTGCACATGACCTTCCTCTGTCCTCATCTAGAATCACCTCCTCACGTTTACAAGATTTCACGCGTGCTTCACCTCTCCTCTGTAATCTCATACCACAACACACCCTTCACTCTCCAACCTTTGATATCTTTAAACACTCCCTCAAAACGTACTTTTTCTTACAACCATACGCTCTACCTTAGGCCATTCCCCCTTTGGCCAAGTTGTACCCCTCCTAGATAACCTGAAATCAAAATGCCTTTACATATGAATATTGTATACTTCCGCACCTTCCCCCATTACTTTAAATTTTAAGCTCGCAAGATAACAATTTCTAGTTCTTATGAGTTAAAGGGACTCTGAGCTCAACTTAAAAAGGAAAATAGTACAACACATGGAAACTGGCACATCATAAGCATTGGTACAGGCTTCAGTGTTAAAGGGGCTCCAAGCTCAACTTAAAAAGGAAAATACTACTCACCAGGGGCTTTCTCCAGCCCAGTGCTGGTCGGGAGGTCCCACGACGGCGTCCTGGCTCCTCTCCTAGGCCCCACTCCGGAATGGCTGTCGTGATGACGCGAGGCGGCCGGCGTGGTGACGTCAGACGCGTCATACGCGTAAGAAGAAGCCCGACACTCGGCCGAGAGTCGCCGGGCTGCCGCCGGGCAGCCGTTCCGGAGCGGGGCCTAGGAGAGGAGCCAGGACGCCGTCGTGGGACCTCCTGACCAGCACTGGGCTGGAGAAAGCCCCGGGTGAGTACTATTTTCCTTTTTAAGTTGAGCTCGGAATCCCTTTAACACTGAAGCCTGTACCAATGCCCATGATGTGCCAGTTTCCGAGTGTTGTACAGCACATTATATAAAGTCTGTGCGGCCTGTTCGGGTCAGGTTCAGGTCAGGCCTGAGGTGGTGTTACTGGCTGTTTCATTGCCTTTGCCAGATGTTGGGAGTGAGGTTGTGTTGCTGGCTGTTGCAGTGTCTGTGGCTTCTGCTGATTGCTTTGCAGTTGAATCCTATTGAATTAAGTTTCTTTCTTAAAGAACACCTGTAAAAATAAATATCTCCCCTAGGGGGTACTCCCCTCTGGATTGGAAAGCCTCTGGATCCTAAAGAGGCTTCCCCATCCTCCTCCATCCTCTTGATCCTGCTCTGGGACCCCCAGTGTGGCTTCATTGTGCAGACGCAGTAGCTGCGTCCCACTCAGATTCCGTCAGAAATACCTGAGCCCGATCGGATCTGTGCTACAGTGCCTGTGCAAGGTATCGACAAACCCTGAAAAGTGGGATTTCAGATGGTATTTAGCAGTATTCCGACGGTATTCTGATTTCCGCAGAATGCCGCTGATTTCTGTTTTCCATGGAAAATTCCGCCTACCGCTTACCGCACTACAAATCCTCATTCTTTGGTTGGCTTATTCATTCTGAGTCTACTGATTGGCTTAAAATTACCGACTATTAGTGTGGCGGATTTCCGCGGAAATCTCCTCTACCGCTTACCGCAATACAAATCCTCATCCTCTAATTGACTGATTCATCCCAAGTCTTCTGATTGGCTTAAAATTACCGATTATCGGTATAGTGGAAATTTTTGCAATTTCCGATGATCTCTGCATGCTAGTTTCCGCGCTCTGCATTCCGATGCCGAAATTTGATTTCCGAATCGTAATGCGCCTCCCTAACACACACAGGAAGACAATTTAAACTCCATTTAGAAAGCTGAGATTGTAGGCAAGAGTGCTATTTACTATAGCACTGTGCACTGAACATTATAGCCAATTTCAGGTTGACATACCCATCATTCATTTTCGCACATGGTCAAAGTTATGCTTTCAGAACGCAGCTGTAGTGTTGTTGTTTTTTTTTTTTCCATGGCATTCAAAGAAAAATACTAAAATGTAAAATTGCACACATTTTTATTACAGAACAGCTGTGGTGTAGCCTTGAAATTCTTTGCACACTGAAAGTGCAAAACATAAAAGCAAGTTTAAAAAATATTGGGAATTATCAACCTTATAATGCACATAATTCAAACTGCTGTTCAAAGGTCAAGATAACTATTGCCTACAACAATATTTTAAGATGATGTGGTCTGAAACAGTTCTTGGTTTAGCAGAACTGCCAAAAGACTAATGAAACAATGTGGTGGTACGGTCCTTTTCAGATATTTAATATGCTTGAACAAGTATTTGCAGTCTGCTGTGGATCACTGTGGGCAACGGAAGGACCCCTGCAGAGTTTTTCAACAGATTCATCAAAAAAGAATTCTGCTGTGTACAATAAAATCAAACTCCCTTCGAGTTATCTTAGCACTGAAAAAGCTACAGTTCATTTCTGTGCAAACGTTTATAATGAAACCATTGTAAATTTACAAACAGGGCATTTTGGGAAATGTTCCTAGGGGTATTTTTTTTTATATTATTATATCACACAAATAACTTGCTATACTATTTAGAAATTGAGTAGAGGGCTTCTCAGCAGCATGTGACAGATAAAAAGCAGACATAAAGTACTTTTTTATTCTATATGACAAAGAAAAAATTAGTTAGCTAGATTGATTGATACAGATAGATAGATAGATAGATACAGGGCAGTTTCTAGGCTAAATTGCACCCAGGGTAAGGGTGTAAACATTGTGCCCCCTTCCCCCCCCCCCCCCCCCACCCCCGTGGACTCGCGAACCCATTCTCTTTAGGGACAGTCACACAGCCACAGTCACAAGTAGATCTGCCTACTTACTAGTGAACAGCCGCTCATCCAGGAGGAAGCAGGGACCAGGAAAACTCACAGGCGAAGAGAGCCCCTGGAAAGCCGACTCCTCTATGGGCGCCGTGCACTGATAGCCTGCAGTACCGCTACAGGACACCAGGTGTCATCATGCGGTGGTGACGTGTTGATGACTTGACGTCTGACGCAGGTAGCCTAGGAAGAGTCAAGGAAGGTGACTGCGCTGGTGATTTTCTTTCTTCTTCCATTTAGTTGCACCGCGCGTCACCAGCTCCTTAGTGGTTATGTCCTCCTGCCTGCGCCCCCTTTCTTCAACTTGCAGTTGCCCTGCCCGCACTGCTCAAGAAATTGCCCTGTGATAGATAGTGCACTAAATCAGGAGTGTCAAACTCAATCATGTAAGGGGCTAAAATCTAAAACATAGTCTAATGCTGGGAATACACCATGAGATTTTTTGGCAGATAGATGGTTCGATAGATAATTTCCGACAGATCCGATCTTATTTTCGATAGTTTTTTCTGATCGATTTCTCATAGAAGTGAATGGAAATTGATTAGAAAAACGATTGGAAAATCGATTGGAAAAACAATCGGAAAATCGATCGGACAGTAAATCTGCTGTAAAATCTCATTGTGTATTCCCAGCATAAGTCGAGGGCCAAATTGTTTTGTTTAAGATATAACATTTATTGAACAGTCACAAACTAAGTAGCATAACTATAACAAACATGGGGAGGCTCCTCCCCCTTCTGCAGAGTAGCACCGTTGGAGCAGTGTAATACTTACCTGCACCAGTGCTGCTTTAGCAGGAAAAGATCAAGATGAATGTGGCTCAAGGCAAGATGCTAGTCTTCACTACCCCATAGACTTTTTGGTAAGCTGAGGGGGGGTGGTTATTAGCCACCACAAGGTGTTTTTTCTTCCTAAGAGGGGGCCCCATGTTAATTTTGCTGAGGGGTCCCAGCCAAAGGTTGTTGCTGCACCCCAACCGGAAACACTGTCACCTTTGTGCTCTTCTGGGTGGGAAGGTGATGTGCTGTTGTTGACTTTTACTGTTTATATTAATGCACATTTGGAGCTCTGGAGGGCCACATAAAATGGCAAGGAGGGCCACATTTGGTCTGTAGCCTGATGAAGTGGGTTGAGCCCGCAAAACGCGTTGCATTTAATTGGAGTATGTGATTAAACTTTTTTATGTGTTGAAAAATCAACATTTTCTTGTGTTCGCACTGGGGAGGTGAGTCCACTTACCGCCTCCCTATTTTTAAACTTTTTACCTATTTTTATACTACTGGCGCCTCTGTAACTTTGCTTACACACTGTAGTGACATATAGTAGAATGCAGCAAATTATCTAGGATACACACTTTTACAGTAATTTTTCTGGTTTCAGCATCAGAAATTCTTCCTATATCTACCTATTTATGTATATTGGTATGTAGCCTTTCCCTCCCTGCCTCCCTGTGATGCTAAGCCTAGGCTAAATTCTCTCTTCCCCTATCGCCCGGAGCATTCTGGGAGGGCAGGTATACCTTGTACTGGCTTTGGAACTCTCAGTAACGAAACATTCCACAGTGATCATCTGCCAGTATTAAAGGTGTTGCCATCTCTGACAAATTTCTGAATGGTGAGAAAATGGGCAAACACTGTTTAAATCATTTATAAATTAATATGAAAAAATAATCAATTCTACTTATAATGCTATTTTCACTACACTTTGATTTCATAACTCTCTCCCTCCCTCTCTCTCCCTCCCTCCCTCTCTCTCTCTCTCCCCCTCCCTCTCTCTCTCCCCCTCCCTCTCTCTCTCTCTTTCTCTCATCTCTCTCTCTCTCTCTCTCTCCTCTCTCTCTCTCTCCCTCCCTCCCCCTCTCTCTCTCCCTCCCCCTCTCTCTCTCTCCCTCCCCCTCTCTCTCTCCCTCCCTCTCTCTCTCTCTCCCTCCCTCTCTCTCTCTCTCTCTCTCTCCCTCCCTCTCTCTCCCTCTCTCTCTCTCCCCCTCTCTCTCCCTCCCTCCCTCTCCCCCTCTCTCTCCCTCCCTCCCTCTGTCCCTCCCTCTCTCTCATCTCTCTCTTTCTCCTCTCTCCTCTCTCTCTCTCCTCTCTCTCTCTCCCTCCCTCCCTCTCCCCCTCTCTCCTCTCTCTCTCTCCCCCCCTCCCTCCCTCTCTCTCCTCTCTCTCCCTCCCCCCCTCTGTCTCCTCTCTCTCTCTCCCCCCCCTCTCTCTCTCTCCCTCCCTCTCTCTCTCCCCCTCCCTCTCTCTCTCCCCCTCCCTCCCTCTCTCTCTCCCCCTCCCTCCCTCTCTCTCTCTCCCTCTCTCAGACACTCTCTCTTATGCAACATTGCAATGTATTCTTTTAAATCCTAAACATTTTTCCTTTAAAATCCATTGAATTATAAATATATTACAAACCCCTTTTTAATTTTAAGCTGGGAGATTACCATAAGTGTGCTTTCAACATAATGATATCAGGAATGGGGACTGTCCATTTGCTAAGCAGTATAAAATACCCTCCGTCTGTTGCATTAAAAATAGATTTTATCCTATCCACGAATCACAGCAGCCAAAATATATTTTAGAAAATAATACAGTGGGCTTGTCCAGCAAGATAGATAGATAGATAGATAGATAGATAGATAGATAGATAGATAGATAGATAGATAGATAGATAGATATGTATGTGTGTATACAGTATATGTATGGTTTTTAAGCTTTGCTTCTGAGTTTAGCTAAACAGCATTGATTTAGGACAACAGATGATATACGTTGCATAGAGCATTGTACGTGTGGAAAGGGGGCTTGTGGGAAAAAATAGAGGATTATGGGATTATGATATGGCTCTGTTTCAACAAAATCAGAAAGGTCTGTTATATGTTATATTCAGTGGGGTCAAAATATATTTACACAGCTTTTTTAGAAAGTTCAAATATATTTTGTCAGCTACCCGAGGAAAAAAAAAAAAGAATACATATATAAGTAGATAAAACAAAAAGGGAAATAAATCACAATTAAAATGCTAAGAAAATGAAGTTTGCTGTTGCCATTCTCAAAGCATTTTCCTACGGAAATGCAGACAGACATTTATTATAAAAATAAAAAAAATACATTTATACTGAATGCTGCTTAATAGGGTTCATGACATTCTCAGGCATGGGGAATGATACTAACTTACTTTACCTTTTGATATTTTTTTTCAATCTGAGTCAGCTTTCATGCTCTAAACACTACATTTTCACTCTGTGCAAACAGGCCAGAATGATGGTGTTTTTTTCTTCCTACTCACATATTAACTTGCAAAATTAATTTACTGCTTATGTGGATGATTTGATTTTTTTCCCCTGAACAACTGGAAATAATTATATAGATATAAAGATGATATTTCCTTCCTCAGGAGCCTTGTCTATTTTGTAATTAGTCTATTCTTCTTATGAGATTGCATGAGTGTGTATATATATATATATATATATATTTATTATTTATATATCCTACCTAATAAAACCCCACTGTCTCTGTGTCCCCTGTGTCCTTGCTTTTTGCCAGCGCGCATGCGTGGCACGCAGACGTTACAAATAGGAGGACGAGGGCTGGGGGCCGCCGTTGGTGCGCGCGTAGTGGGGTGCACGCCTATGTACGTACATGGCAGGGAGCGGCAGGCGGGGTGCCTTGGGAAGGGGATTGCGTCTCAGCCCTAGTACCCGCTATTTAAAGGGTGGGCTAATTAACTAGTGTATATATATATATATATATATATATGTTTACAGTTATTTATATACATATAAGCAAGAAGTTTTAAATCAGGATGATACCATTTATTGGCTAACTAAAAATGGATAACAATAAACAAGCTTTCGGCCTTGTAGCCTTCACCGGGCTTGAACAGGATGTAAGCCCGACGAAGGCTGCAAGGCCGAAAGCTTGTTTATTCTTATTCACTTTTAGTTAGCCAATAAATGGTATCATCCTGATTTAAAACTTCTTGCTTTTACTGATGGCTAACACGGTACAATACCCTACTGCTACTTATATACATATATATATATATATATATATGTGTGTGTGTATATATATATATATATATATATGTTGTGGGATTGCATGATGAATATATATACACCTCTTGTTTTCCCCCATTCCTTTGCATTGTAAGCTCACAAGGGCGGGGCTCTCTGACCCTTTTGTGTCTTGGAATTAGTTAATCATTTCATAGCTTGCTCTCTGTTATACATTTTATTCATCATTTGACATCTGTCATTGTAATCTCCGGTTCTGTATTTTGTACCATTGTCCATATTTGATTAAATCATTATATCAATATGTACCCCTTGTAATTTTCCTACTTTGTACAGCGCCACAGAATATATATATATTTATAAATCACATATATATATTTATACTGTGTATATAGATTTGATTTATAAAGTGCCAACATATTCTGTGGTGCTGTACCAAGTAAGAAATGAACAAGAGGTACAGAGCAATACAGGCAAATGGTATGCACTAATATATAACATACAGAATTGGTGAGAAAATACGAAATATATATACACACACACACTAGTGTGCGTGTGTTTGTGTGATATATATATATATATACTGTATATATATTCACAGTATTATTTACGTTGTCATGTAGATAATTGAAGGAACAATAATGATATTCAGTTTAAAATTGGCTGAAGCTCTGTGGAGAAACAACGTTGACTTCAATGCATAGAGTTTATGGTAATCTATTGCAACAAAAGGCATTGTTGCCTGGTGGTATTGTTGCATGATGTATCAGTTTATACACTGGAGCATTGGCAGCCTCTCCTGAGTTCACATTTCCTTACTAGTGTTTAAATCAGATTTTCTGGGAGTAAGGAAATGTGCATTGTGGATAAAAGATAACCTTGGTCTCTCATTGGCATTGTTATGTATTTCTCCACACTAGGTGCTTGGAAAAAAAGTACACACAAATGTCCAATTCTAAACGGTAACATCTTTTCTAATATAGCTATAGACTATTTATTGTTATAGTGGTTTATGAATTTAATATTTTTGGTATTATTAAATACTATTATCATCATCACGATGCTTTTGCTATATCATTGTCATTATCTTAATAAACCAAGCCCTCTGTGGAATGTCTGCGGCCTTTCTTCTAAGCCTGGATTGTTTGCAATTTATTTATTTGCTTGGCTCTTCTTTTTTCATTCCCACCTGACACTCTTTTTTTACTTATACTCTATACATGAAAGATTTGCTACTAGTGTTTTCTTGTGTCCTTATAAGCCCTGGCGGTTACCATGGAGAAAGGATGCTTACACAGAATGCAAAGTCAGCTCTCAGCTCCATGTTGGCGGAGCCAAATCAATAAGCATGAACTAAGAACTGAAAGTGGTCCCTACATTGGAAGATTTTGTTGTGATGGTAAATAACAGTCTTCCATTGTATTGTTTAACTTACCAGGCCAGAGGCCACCCCAATAAATTTAATAAAATATGGGATCCATGGATTGAGGGGGTGGAGTCGGTCAGCCCCAATCTAGATATTACAATTTGGGCCTGATTCACAAAGCGGTGCAAACACTTTGCACGCCTGTGAAAAGCCCTTTATCACGCCTAAACTTAGTTTAGGCGTGATCTGAAGGAATTCGCGCGAACTCCCGCACGCAAAGTTACGCGCGCAGTGCACCGTGCTTCGCGCGAAGTGCCCATTAAGCCCTATGGGACTTTGCGCGCGAGCGTACGCGCGCAAAACTTTGCACGCGGGAGTTAGAGCACAAAGCGGTGATATCTTTGCTAGTGCAAAGGTTATCACGCCTAAAGTCTTTTAGGCGTGATAACTGAGTTATCACCGCTTTGTGAATCAGGCCCTTAGTGTTTCTGACTTGTATTTATAATGCAGCATGGCGAGTCCTTATGTTATAACTATTTGTCTGATATTGTTCTGAGTCCAGGATAACTCTAATGGAGATAAAATCAGTAATATGGCTCTCTTGGATATATGCTGTTATCTGATGTATGAAAAATTCATGTGATAGACCGGGATAATGGGGAGGGGGGTTGGGGATTGTTGTTTCTCCTGTTTTGTATTGTTGAAAACGTTTCAATAAAAATTCTCTTTAAAAAAAAAAAAGCATGTACTAAGAATGTTCATGTAGCGACGTTGGCCTTTTTTATATCTGTGATGCAACTGTAGGCCCACTGGATGTTTTTAGTGAAAGTTAGTTTATTGGCTTGACCTTCTCTAGATAAATGATAAACAGTAAACTGCACATTTAGTGGCCTTGTGTGAAGGCTGACTTTAGTTTGATAATTTATTTTGCTATAATACTGTTTATATTGTGTCATATCATCAGTCCTCTGTGCTGAACCAGTGGTAGTTTAGTCTCCTGCGTCGTGGCAGTAGTCAATCACAGGCACTTATTCAATTAACTTTTCTCCTGAGATTTCTCCCAGGAGATTCTTCCACCCCTTATCAATAAAATACATTCTAAGGCCACAGCAAGCAACAATAAATACTCAAAAAGTCTGACATTGCTTTTTTACCTACTGATTGTATTGCTGGGTGCTCAAGAGACGTTTTGTAAATAAGGTAAAAGATTTTTTCCAGGAGAAAAGTTAATTGAATAAGAACAATAGTCTATTGTATCATAGGTGTGGATTTTATATAATAGCGTACTTGATAAGGACACAACCTTCGATACAGGAGACTAGGGTTCATATCCTGGCTGGAACAAGAATCTAACCTGTAAGAAGTCTTTGGGCAAGAATCCCTCACTCTCCAGGGAACATTTCTAATCAAGCCCTAAGTAGCTGTCACCACCACTTGCAAGACATCCTTGTCTGTATCGATGTATCTTCTTCCCTCACCCCGAAGGAGGAGAAGATGTTGGGTAGGTCCTTGGGCAATTTATGGTGGAATATGGAAACTTTATGGTAGGTAGATAGCTACCTCCCTAGGTGAGATAAGTACAGGATATATCGATACTCCATACCTATTCCCTAAAATACTTGAAGGGGTTCTGTGGGCTATAAACAAAAAAAAGTGTCACTTTCCTGGGGCTTCTACCGAACCCCTGCAGCTATTAAGTCCCACGCCATCACGGAAGCCCGCTCCATTCCTCGCCACCGCTGACCTGCTAATTATTCGTGTTACTAGATAACAATAGCAATGCGGCTGCGCGGCTTCGGCCACGTGCGTCAACGCTCCCGCACGCGTCTTTGGGAGCTTACTGCGCAGGCGCAGTATAACAAAACTTCGTACTCTGCCTGCGCAGTAAGCACCTGAAGACGCGCACGGGAGCGAGGATGCGTGCGACCAAGGCTGAGCAGCTGCAGTGCCATTAATCTAATTAGCAGGTCACCGGTGGCAAGGAAAGGAGGGGGCTTCAGTGACGGCATGGGACTTAATAGCTGCAGGGGGCCGGTAGCAACCCCAGGTAAGTGACACTTTTTTTTTTCTTTTTATAGCCCACAGAACCCCTTTAAAGGACTCACAAGGCAAAATATTAAATCTAGTTTTACTTATCTGGGACTTCTTCCAGCCCCTTGATGTCATTTGGGTCTCTCACCAAAGCTCCGGTCATCTCTGGTGTCACTCTGGCTGCCTCTAAGGATCGCCAACCACCGATGCTTGGGTGTGCGAATGCGTCCCATCATCTGGAGCGTACTGCACCTGCACAATACTACTGCGTAGCCACAGTACGCTCCCGGTGACGTGGGCACGTACTTGCATAGGGCGGACGCATGAGCAGGAGACTCCGACCCATCGGGCGTCTGCAATCCTTAGATGCAGCCAGCAGGACACTGGAGGGGACAGGAGCTGTGACAAGGGACCCAAATGGTGTCTAGGGGCTGGAAGAAGCCCCAGGTAAGTAAAACTGGATTTCATATTTTGCCTCGGGAGTCCTTTAAAAGTAAAAAAACTAAAAAGTTAACCTAGTAAAAAAAATTATATTTTGTTACATGTTTCATCATAATCCAAGCATACTGCGCTGTTCCAACTCTCCTACAATACTTTCAAAAGAGCCCCAGCATAAGTGCCTTTGAATTGATTGACAATGTTTCTCATTGGTGCATTAATCTGAATCAATTAAAATCCTTCCCAAGGAGGATACACACTGTATGTCCAGCCTGTTTTGGACTTTCTGCTTCTCATCAGAGCATGGTGTGGATTGATATGGCTCTATGGGCGATGGCTTGGACCAGAACTATAGAGTTCCTAGACAGCTCATGGTGACTCCGAACCACTAGGAAAGTATAGGATCTAAAAGAAACTGAAAACCCCTCTTACTAAAAAAAAGTAATGCCAAATGTTTTGCCTTTTTTAAAACAGAAGGTATTTGCAATAATTCAGCTTTAAAGGGAACCTGAAGCAAGTAAAATAATTTAAAGGAACACATGACGTAGCTGAAAATGAATATTACATACCTGTACATACCTCGTCGTCAGTTCCTCTCAAAAGCTCACCATTTTCTTCTTACAGTGATCCCTTCCAGTTCTGACAAGATTTTGTCAGAACTAAAATATACCAGTTGTTGTCAGGTATATATCAGCAGCTGTCAGTTACAACTGCATGTACAAGGTAATGTCCATGTTTACCTGTGGCTCAAGTGGGTGATATTACAGTTTAACAATGTGCTGACCAGGAAGCTGTTATGGGGTAATGGCCATTTTTAAAATGGAGGATGGAGAATTCCATTGATGATAGTGGACAAATGGGACGCAGAAGAGGAAAAAGAGATTGAGGAGTAGAATACACAGGAGGTAAGTATGACCTGTGTATGGTTATTTTGACTTTTTATTTTCAGTTTAGGTTCTCTTTAACCCCCTTGGCGGTATGAAAAATACCGCCAGGGGGCAGCGCAGCAGTTTTTTTTAAATTATTTTTTTTTTAAATCATGTAGCGAGCCGAGGGCTCGCTACATGATAGCCGCTGCTCAGCGGCATCCCCCCAGCCCCGCCGATCGCCTCCGGCGATAGGCGATCAGGAAATCCCGTTCAAAGAACGGGATTTCCTGGAGGGCTTCCCCCGTCGCCATGGCGACGGGGCGGAATGACGTCACCGACGTCAGCGACGTCGGGACGTCATTGGGAGACCCGATCCACCCCTCGGCGCTGCCTGGCACTGATTGGCCAGGCAGCGCTCGGGGTCTGGGGGGGGGGGGGGCCGCGCGCCGCACCGGATAGCGGCGATCGGGCGCGCGGCGGCGGCGATCGGGGTGCTGGCGCAGCTAGCAAAGTGCTAGCTGCGTCCAGCAAAAAAAAAAATGAAGTAAATCGGCCCAGCAGGGCCTGAGCGGCACCCTCCGGCGGCTTACCCCGTGTCACACACGGGGTTACCGCCAAGGAGGTTAAGCAAGCAACTATAGTTTCCCATGATTCATCACTTCCAAATATGCAAATCATCTCTTTGCGCCCCTGAAAGCCAAGCACACATCCATAACTGCTGCTGTTTAGTGAGCCTACAGCTTATTAATTTTACAGAGCCACACCAAACTACATATGTTCATCTGTCATTGTTGACAATGGCCAAGAGCATCGTACAAAAGAGGTTGACTGAGTATGATGTGGCCAGCTGTGGCTTATCAGTCCAATGTGGGCTCGGAAAGCTCAGCTGCATGTCGGGCAGGTTTGCTAGGATGGTTGGCAGTGCATTGGATCTGAATTTGCACAGCTCATGCTTCTTCTGGGCCTCTGCAATCTTGCTCTGCTCATAAGCGGTAGCACCTTTGTTGATACAGCTTTGCCAGGTGGGACAATCGTGTACTAAGCTCTCCCAGGAATCCGGGTCAATGCCAAGGCTTTTGATAGAAACTTTGAGTGTGTCCTAAGAGTGCTTTTTTTGTGCCCACCTCATGTACATTTTTCTTCAGCCAGTTCACCACAGAATAGTGTCTTGGGGAGATGTGTGTTTGGCATATGAACAAGGTGGCCTGCCCACCTGGCTTGGGCTCTCTTCAGGAGGGTGTAGATACTTGGCAGATCAGCTTGAGAGAGGACATCTATGTCTGCAAACTTGTCCTGCCAGGTCATTTTCAGCAGCCTTCAGAAAGCAGTTCATGTGGAAGTGACTTAGCTTTTTAACAATACAGAAGTGTGGGCAGTACAACTGCCTTGTATACTTTCAGCTTTGTGGACTTTGAAAAACCTCTCCTCTCCCACACTGACTCCTGCAGGCATCCGAATGCAGAGCTTGCTTTGGAAATACGGGTGTCCTCCATGACAATATTTCCCGATCTAGACAGTGTGCTGCCAAGGTATGTAAAGTTGTCAGCTGACTTCACGTTTTCACCTTCAGTGGTGACAGTTGGTTCTGAATACATCTTCTCTGGCGTTGGTTGATACAAGACCTCTGTATTGTTGGCACTGACTGCTATGCCGAAATTTCTGCAAGCAGCGGAGAGGCAATTTATATTCTGACTTCATGTTTTTACTTTCAGTGGTGACAGTTGGGTCTAAATACAACTACACTGGCATTGATTGATACAAGACTTATGTCTTGTTCTTGTGTGCAAAGCTTTGTTTATGTATACAATTGTTGTGTAGAGGTCCCTGTTTTGTTCCGTGAACTTTTCCTGAAGTTTCCGAGCTGCAAATATCATGTCCACTGTCCCTCTGCCCTCTCTGAAGCCACACTGACTTTCTGGTAGTTGTCCATATTCCAGGTGTTGATTTAGGGGGACCCTGGCAAGGATTTTGACAACAATGACCAGGAAAGATGTCCCTCTGTGATTGTCACATGACTGCCTGTTTCCCTTTCTCTTGTAAAGATGGACAATGGAGGCACCCTTGAACTCTTGAGGAAGAATTTCTTGTTGCCTCATAGTCTGGAAGAGCTTGGTGTAACATGACTGATCCCCCTGCCTTGTACATTTCTGCTGAGATGGACTCAGAGCCTGATTATTCCAGTGGATACTCGAAAGGTTCCAGTCTGTTTCTGGTAGGCCACAGAGTAGGGTATTACAGTAATCAAGACAAGACATGAATGGAGCATGTACAAGCATTTGACTAGTTATCAGAACGTTTTTTAGACCAGTGATTCAGAATTTAAAACAATGATTTAAAACGTGTAAAGTGAACCTGAAGAGAAAAAAAAACGCTTCAAATGAGTACTTACCTCACCAATCCAGCCCTGGGACCACCAAAATCTCTTTGATAAGACCTTGTCAAAGAGTGTGTGAGGCCATGCTCCTATTTGTGAATGAGCCTGGCCCCCTCATGGAGCTGATGGGGCTAAGCTTTTTCTGCCCAGCGGGCTCTATGCTACTGTGCAGACACAAGGTGCCCTTCACCTGCACAGTGCAATTTGAGAGCAGCTCGCAAGCTTCCAGAGGGCCCAATACTGCATCAGTGGTCAGGAGGAGGCCCCTGGAGCAGTGGCATAACTGCAATTCATTGGGGCACACCAGCGAAACTGATGGGGCCCACCAAATTTTCACACCCCTTCCCTCGCCTCCCCTTGGTGCCCTTCACGGCTATGAGGCCCATGCTAAGCATTTGAGTGAACCTAACTTGCCTAATCTCCATGCTCCCCTCCAGTGACTGACTAAGCATTACCTTGTACTCATACTGTGCCGTGTGATCTGGTTTTCTATTATTCCTGTATTGTCATATTGCTGTATGTCACCTCTAAATATTGTCTGTAACCTAAATTAATGTCCAGTGCTGCGTAATATGTTGGCGCTTTATAAATACAATAAATAATAATAATAATAATAATCTCACAAGCGTGAGAAAAAAAGCGTGGCCTTCTTGTTCTTTACACCCATAACAAGTGTAGCCACCAGGCCCGGATTTACCTCACAGGAGCCTATAGGCACAGATGTCCCGACACCTTAGACTTCGCCCTCCACGGACCTACAACCCCCCGTCAAACTGCACCATAAATGTGCTGGCTATCCCAGCGGTCACTTCACCCTTACTACCCTTGCCATTCATAGGCAGCTACAGGTGTCCCTTTAGGTAGCATTAGGTAGCCAGAAATACCCACAGTATTAAGAAGCTAGTGGTGCCCCACCAGTGGAATGCTGAGAGCTGGGTGAGTAACCTCTCATTTACGCTCTGCTCAGGACTTTGCATAGGGAAGGAGGGAGGGAGGGATGGAAGCAGTAGAGAAGGGGAGTGAGCCGCCTTTCCTTCATCAGACGCCTGTAGGCACGTAGCCACAACAACACCTAATCGGACATAAAGTCCCCTATATATCGGAGGTAGAGAAGATTAGTAGTTGGGGGCCCCCTTGCGATTGCAGAGGTTGCTCCCCTCTAGTTACACTCCCTCCCTGCTATGGGGGATCCAGATGCTTTCCTTCAACCAAGGTAAGTATGTAACTTTTTGTTTTTTTAATTATAGGTTTATTGTAAAACCAGATTATCAGAATGGCAAACCAGCACCTGGCATATCCATAAGGAAGTCAACCATGGCGCCTAACATGTACTTTTCAGTTCAGGTTTCCTCAAAAAAATATATAAATAAAGAGGTAATGAATCCATTATCAGCAATTATTCAATACAGTGCTAAAAAAAAGCCTTTGTGAATATTATTTGGTCTAATTCTCTGTTAGCATAAAGCTTGCATATTTGGGCACTACTGATCTAGCATTGTGCTTTGGAAAGGTCACTGTCATTTATAACAAAAACAAGGGAGACTAAAGGTCATTCTCAGTAAAATGATCTCATGTTGCAGTCTCCACCAAAAGTCAGAGTATCATTTAATATACATGAATCATGAGTCAACAAATTAACCTCGGTAACAAAGGTTGTAACATGTTTCTAATAGAAGAGAGGCGGGTAGAGAAAGGAACCTGCGCTCGTGTTCAGAGGGGGGCAGCGATAGTGTAACGGAAATAAATTTGTATTGATCCAAATTACGGCATAGTCATTTTCTAAGCGCCCCGTAGCCGTCACTTAATTCCGTGATCTCCATCGGCCCTTTCTAACAGAGGGCAAATGGGCACTTTCATTTTCTTGCAAAGTCAGAATGAATTGATGTCAATGGGGGATGAAAAACGGCTGTTCAGAGTGACAAATATTAACAGCAATAATAATCACAACAGTAATAATAATACTATTTTTTGTTATGTATTGTTTCTAGCACTAAAGCTAGTAATATAGTTGTTATAATTGATAGTTTTAATATAATAATAATAATAATTATTATTATTATTAGTGTGTCCAGTGTTACACCTGCTGCCTTGACTGAAAACATTTTGCAAGCTTTGAGCTTTGCTTTATCATTGCAACTTGCAATATAGATCTCTAACATTACAAAAGCCAAGTCTCTAAAAGGGAACCTCAAGTGAGAGGCATATATGCCATATTTATTTCCTCTACAGTCCCTCTACAGTCTAATCATTTTTATTTTTTCAAGCATTTCCCATACCCGAGATTTCTGCCTAGGATGTTTGGATACAAATGTCTGATAGCTGTGGTCTACACCCTGCCCAATCCACCCTGCATTCCTTGACCCCATCTTATGTACTGACATTACGTACGTGAGATGGGATCATGGAGTACAGGTGCCACCAGCAATAGCAGGAAGACACTACAGGAGGTGCACAGCTGCTAGATGAGCTGCTTCCACCCTCACCCTCAACTGGGGGAGGACCCAGAAGGCAGACGGGAAGGACCCAGCAGGCAGACAGGAAGGACCAAGCAGGCGGGGAAGGAGGAGGACCCATCAGGCGGAGGCAGCGCAACTTGGACAATTTTTCCAATAGATTTCATGCTCTATTGTCTGTCTGCAGTGGAAATAGATCCTTCTCTGTTTAGATTCAATCAGAGAGGAATCTATCAAATGTTCAAACTGCTATAGCCCCCCGAAATTTGCGACAATGATTGTCGCTATTCTTGAGGGTAAGGGAGGAGAGAGGTATTGCCTGCTCAAAACGCCCACCGGGGGTATTCTTGCAGGCTTTCCACAGCTGCCATTTGGCAGCTGTCTCTCCCTGGCCATGCCCCCTGCTGATCTCAAAACTACCTGTGTCCCCTGGCTTGGGGGAGCAGAGCGTGCCAGTGGTGCAATGATCAGGGATTCTACCTGTGTGTAAATCGCTTTGTCTCATATCTATATCTGACTATGGGGAGTGAGGCTGACTTGTACAGGGGGGAATATCTGGCTACTGTGGGGGGAGCTATACTGGGGAGGGAGCTTATACGTTAGTCAATAACTTTTTCCTGGTTTCTGAGGGAAAGGCTTATACGCGGGTCAGCTTATATGTGAGTATATATGGTAATCAGCTCTGCTGAGACACTAATTGGTTCACCCGTGAATATTTGTGTTTTTCTGCAAAACAAGCATTGTTGGTGGTACTTGAGGGCAGGGTTTGGAAGACAGTTTTTTTTTTTTTATGTACGTCGGGGAACAACACAAATAGAACAATAAATCAATGGAGTTTACCATAGCAGCACTACATGCTTCTCATTTCTGTGGCTGAAGTTACATTTGTTTTGATGGTTTATTATGGCTTTTTGTTAAAAATGTTTTATTTGGTTTATATATTACGCTGGGTTTAACGACATTTGAAAGTTATGTTTCAAGAGACATCAGCAAACAGTAAAAAAGAAAATACTCTATTTAATAACAAGTGTCTCCATTACGTGCATGTTTGTATTTGACAAGCCAACAACAGCACTAATGGCTAATTCCTCTAAAGCTCTCATTTTCTAGTTTAAAGGACCACAGACCTGTCACACTTGTCTTTTCTGTCCTAGTTACTTTTCTCTGTAGTCTCAGTTACGCAAGAAGGGGACATTTACAACTTCACAGAAGAATTCAGCAAATATCCAGCATACAAAATTGCCCGCTGAATAGCTATTCTCATTTTAAAAGCATTGTTCTACAGCGAAAAGGTAAACACAGCTCAAGCAGTAAATCAATATCTGCCAAAAAAAGACAAATGAAACGGTTGTAAAGTGATAAACTGCGTGCTTAAAAAGTGCATTTTTGCTGGGCGATAAGGGCCTTGCATGCCACATTATAAAGATCACAAACTCTGCAGAAAAAGCATTGTCATGTCATCTAAAGGATCACTCCGACTCTAAATAAGATTAATCAATACAGCTCATTATATTAGTGTGTAGATACAAGGGATTTACTAAAGGTGGTTATACATGAGGCGATCACTATAATCGAATCGGATGAAAATCGATGCTGTTGCTGCCAAATGCATGCCTGATTAACGGTGCGACCGCTTTCAGGCCGACATTCCGCAAGATGTCGGGCCAACTTGCGTGGTGAAATGCGTGGCGATTATGGCGAGCAATATCAGGACGGGCAACGAGCATGACAAAGCTCCCTGATGCTGTCCCCCCAATGTGCCAAAACCACCCACCCTCCCCCGTGCCATGTGCTCTATACATTACCTGTCCGTATCTGCCGCTTTCCCGCTGCTGTCTCCAGGCACAGTCCTTGGTCCATACATGCCCCACATGGTTGCCAGAGAAACATGGGTGCATGTGTGACGTCACATGCACACCCATTTTATTCCAGCAACCACGTGGGGCACATGTATGGATAAAGGACAACAGCGGAAGACAAGTGGAGGCCAAGGAAAGGTAAAGTATTGGGCACTGGGGGGGTACATTGCACATTGGCGGGGACAGCATCAGGCTGGTGAGGCGGTCGGATGTGGCACACAAGGCCGATTCTGGATCAGTTTCAGCGTGAAATTGATCAGGAATCGGCCTGCGGTGTATGCGCAGCCGACAGATCTCTTGGCTGCATCTGCCCAGATGTATGGCTACCTTAACCACCCTGGCGTTCTATTAAGATCGCCAGGGCGGCTGCGGGAGGTTTTTTTTTTAATAAAAAATAAACTATTTCATGCAGCCAGCCAACTTTGGCTGCATGAAAGCCCACTAGAGGGCGCTCCCGACGCATTCTTCTGATCGCCTCCGGCAATCAGAAGTAACAAGGAAGGCTGCAATGAGCAGCCTTCCTTGTTTGGCTTTCCTCGTCGCCATGGCGACGAGCGGAGTGACGTCATGGACGTCAGCCGACGTCCTGACGTCAGCCGCCTCCGATCCAGCCCTTAGCTCTGGCCTGAACTATTTGTTCCGGCTGCGCAGGGCTCGGGCGGCTGAGGGGACCCTCTTTCGCCGCTGCACGCGGCAGATAGCCGCTCTGCGGCGGCGATCAGGTAGCACACGCGGCTGGCAAAGTGCCGGCTGCGTGTGCTGCTTTTTATTTTATCAAAATCGGCCCAGCAGGGCCTGAGTGGCAGCCTCCGGCGGTGATGGACGAGCTGAGCTCGTCCATACCGCTAAGATGGTTAATGCTTGCCAGACATTATCGAAGGTCATAAGAAATCTTGCAAACCTGAACTTTCATGATGAGTAAAAACGTCTAATTTTTATTCACATTTTCAAAAAATTAAACTTTTTGGGAAATTTTCATAATTTTTGTGAAAATTGTGAATGCATTGAAATCAATGGGAGAAAGGGAAAAAAAACTAACTTTTGTGAGGTATCTATTGGTGCATTTGGTTTGAAAATGACCCTTATTCCTGGTACACAGCATGCAATTTCCTGTCAGATAGAACAGTTGAATCAATTATTTCCGACAGGTCCTATCTGATTTCCGATCATTTTTCCAGTCGATTTTCCGATAACTTCTATACAAAATCGATCAGATCGCACCTGTCGGAAATAATTGATTCTACCTATCTATCAGATGGGAAATTGCACTGAGTGTATTAAACACTAGGGTTATGGGAGCTTGTTGCAGCCATGCTGAACCGATACCAGTGCCAAAAAGGGCATCAGAAGATAGCAAAAGGTGTAAAGTGTCTCTACATCAGTCTCTACATAGCGGCCCACAGTGATAAATTAAATAAATTGAACTGAATGCCATACTGCTTCCAATTTTTCTCCTAGAAGGTTTTATGCTGTAATTGATCTTTAACCCTCTGGGCGATACAATAGCATCGCCCAGGAGGGGGCGCAGCACTTTTTTTAAAATTTTTTATTTTTTTAAATCATGTAGCGAGCCCGGTGCTCGCTACATGATAGCCGCTGCGCAGCGGCATCCCCCCACCCACTCCGATCGCCTTCGGCGATCAGAGTAAGCAGGAAATCTCGTTCAGAATGGGATTTCCTGCTGGGCTTCCCTGGTCGCCATGGCGACGGAGCGGGATGACGTCACCGACGTCATGGACGTCGTGACGGGTAGCGGCGGATCGGCGGCTGCGTGTAACAAAAAAAAATGATGCAAATCGGCCCACCAGGGCCTGAGAACTCCTCCTGCGCGACATATCTCCTCCTGCGCGATTATCGCCCAGGAGGTTAAGAGCAGAGAAGAAATGTTGAGTTTCATACCACTTTGAGAAATAAATAATTTGATCAGAACAAGTGCCATTTAGCAAGCATGTTGCCTTCCTTAACCACTTGAGGACCAGAGGTTTATACCCCCCTAGTGACCAGGGCAATTTTTACAATTCAGGACTTCACACCTTTAACAGTTTATTGCTCGGTCATACAACCTTGCATCCAAATTCATTTTACCTCCTTTTTTTCTCACCAATAGAGCTTTCTTTTGGTGTTAATTGATTTGTAAAAATATGTCTCCCCACCCAATTGGCCCCACACTATGATACATACACTACAATATACATACCTAGACATATGCCTATGGTAGGGATTAGTTTGTGAGCCCCTCCGAGGGACAGTTAAATGACAAGGTTATACTCTGTACAGCGCTGCATAAGATGTTAGTGCTATATAAATGTTCTTTTGTTAATAAATAAAAAAACCGCCTGCCAGCACTGATCGGCCGCTGGCAGGCTGATCACTGGGGCCTCGCTGTTTACAGTGATGGAAGCTCCCATTAAATCACACTCATTGCGAGATGACGCTATATGGCATCGTGGCAGTCGGCAAGAGGTGAAACTGGATTACAGTAACATGTTTTCTTGCTTGTGTATCAGTCTGGGACTTTTGGGTGACTTTGGCTGTACTCAGTGGTGCAGAGATCACCATAGCAGCTATGGGGAGCGTAGCCAAGCGGTAGCGGGTGTAAGTAGATGGTGACAGTAAGGGGTTACGCAGCGAGTCTCAAGGAGACCCCTGAGGTGCAGAGTAGCAAGCAGAACAAAGTTAATAAGTAATTCATCTCTCCAAACTTGGGCTCACATCTGACTACCTACTGTGGGGCCCACCTAATACTGGGCGAAACCTCTGGCTACCTATACTGGGGGATACTACCTAATACTGGGGGTCTCCTCTGGCCAACAATACTAAGGAGTTACCTGGGGGTCCCTAATACTGGAATTACCTCTGGTTACCTATTTTGGGTGGCTATCTAATATTGCAGGTACCTCTGGCTACCTAATACTGGAGGGGACACTTCAGAGTGCCTAAAATTGGTGCATGTTTGGGAGGTATGGGCACAAAGTTGCCCTATACATTTTTGTGGGGAGGCCCCAACTAAAATGTTGCCATGAGGCTCCATGATTTCTAGCTACAACGCCCCATACCAACACCACCACCCTTCCCGGCGTTGCTCAAATAAAGCAACAACATATCACGTCTATATACCTGTTCATGCTTGCTAAACTATACATTGGCCTCAATTCACTAAGCTTATCTCCTGTCTTTAATAACATTTCTAGAGTTGTTACCATGGTGATAAGGCATGTAGTATTCAGGAAACATTTTACCTCAGGCAAACCTAAAGTTAACTCTTCTGTCTTTAAAGAGAAACTGAAGCGAGTATAAAACTCGCTTCTTCTCTTTTATATAGCAGGGGCATGTGTGCCCCTGCTAATCCGCCGCAATACCGCCGCACAACGGGGGTCCCTTCACCCGCAAACCCACCCCAGTCCAGAGCGGAATCTCTTCCGCATAGAGGCAGGGCTAACCGCCGCAGCCCTGCCTCATGCGCGTCTATCAGACGCGTACCTCCGCCTCTCCCCCGCCCCTCTCAGTCTTCCTTCACTGAGAGGGGCGGGGGAGAGGCGGCGATGCGCGTCTGATAGACGCGCTGAGAGGCAGGGCTGCAGCCGTTAGCCCTGCCTCTCGGAGCAGCAAAATCTACGACCAATTTGGTCGTTGATTTTGTGGGGGTGGGTTTGGGGGGTAAGGGACCCCCGTTGTGCGGCGGTATTGCGGCGGTTTAGCAGGGACACACATGCCCCTGCTATATATGAGACAAGAAGCGAGATTTTTACTCGCTTCAGTGTCTCTTTAAGTTAACTCTCCAATCCTTAAAATAACTCCAGAGTTAAAGACAGGCTGTTAATTAACTGCGTGTGAAAATAGCTACAGAGGAGGTAAATTACCTACAGAGGAGGTAAATTAACTACAGAGGAGGTAACTTAAGGAATGAAGAGATAAGATAACTCTCTCACTATGTGGAGGTAAGTTTTCTCTTGCCTTATTATCTCCAGAATGATCTTAGTGAATTGAGGCCTTTGTGTTCTGCATTGTTTCCTGAGCAGCAGTCAAATAGGAGCTTTTTATTTTCTTTGTACCGGTGGTAAAATATTGCCAAGCTTTTAAGGTGAGGACAATAAGTCTAATTGGTCTATGAGAGGCTGAAAGCTCCGGAGCTGAATAGCTCAGAAGAAAGGTGATTTTCTCATGTTTGTAGTTACATTACCGCTTTACCTTCATTTTCAAAGTTCATTATTTTCTCTTTTATATTTTCATATCACCTGCAAACAAGTGACTGTGCTAAGACTTTCATTCAGTATGTGAGAAGAGCTATACAGTATGATCAACTATGCAACCCAGCTGCGGAAAATAATCCCTTTGTGAACACGAGGCCTTAGTCTTCATTTACAACTCCAACCTGGCCTGCTCAAATTAATTTGATTGCCGGTGTATTCCTCCTCCACTCTTCCACATCGGCGGAGCTGGATCATCCGGTATGCTTAGAAGACCAATCGGAATCGGTGTTCTCACCTCAGCCCAGGGTCGATTCAAGCTACACTGGGGCCATAAGGAAAAAGTAACCTGGGAGACCCCCTGGCTTCCCCCACATAGCTTATTCACTCCCAGGGCCCCAGAGCCAGCTGCTGCCCTCTTAAATTTCCCCTCCTCCTTAAGTTTTATTTGGTCCCTGGTGCCCCTTAAAGAGGAACTCCAGTGAACATTTTACTGTTGGCAGGTGATGTAGCTGCTGCATGTTTTTTGGCAGTTGGAAATAGCTGTAAACAGTTATTTCCCACAAAAGTTTGAACTTTTCTTGTGGGAGGGGTTACTTGTGGGAGGGGTTTCACCACAATATCAGTTATACAGCGCCCCCTGATGGTCTGTTTGTGAAAAGGAATAGATTTCTCATGTAAAAGGGGGTATCAGCTACTAATTGGGATAAAGTTCAATTGTTGGTCGGAGTTTCTCTTTAAAGAGACACTGAAGCAAAAATAAACTTATGATATAATGATTTGTATGTGTAGTACAGCTATATATAGTTATAAACATCCAATGGCAGGCCTCGTTTTTTCACCGATTTTCCCATTCTCACGCAACCTGCATCCCACACCTCCACCCCATGTTCTCAGTGCATCTGATGACCATATAGAGTCTCTCTTTATAGTAAACTTCAAGGGACCAGGCAAAGTACTTTACTATATTGGAAGTTTACTATATCAAAAATAGTCATACCCAAACAAATAAAGTATACCATAGTACTATTAACTCAGTCAATAATTGGGAGTCATTTTTTTTCTTTTCAATGTGCAAGCAAGCACAGACTGCATGAAAACTAGATCAGAATAATAATGTAGCAGCTTGAATAGGAAGTATAGGTATCACCAGTTCATGCAGGTACCACTAGTGTGCTCACGTGTCTGTGCAGCCTGAATGATACTGTTGTGTTGCAGCCATGCACAAGCATG
This sequence comes from Hyperolius riggenbachi, assembly GCF_040937935.1. Lineage (NCBI taxonomy): Eukaryota > Metazoa > Chordata > Amphibia > Anura > Hyperoliidae > Hyperolius > Hyperolius riggenbachi. Next base: position 39,909,429 of record NC_090651.1, on the reverse strand, counting down.
TCACCGCAAGTTCAGACAATAGGCAATTCCCTCAGTAATCAGGCAGCAGCTTACACTGGAAGCCTAGGTCTCACCAGTACATGCAGCTTGCAGTCATTAGCCCATGCATAAACTGGGGCTTTTGAGGTAATCCAAGCAGACCCAGAGTAGCGAGCAGGCTACAAGTGGCTGTGGGTCTCTGACTGATGTATGATGCATGCGCCCACCTATTTGCCACTATAGCCAGATACAGAATACTGCAGGTGCCAAAAAAACAGGTTCACTAAAACCGAAGTTCCATTTAATCTGGGCTTACTATATCAGGCATTACTCTCAAATACTTATAATGGGGCTTGGCCAGGACCTGGACATTTAGTATACCATATCAGAGTTTACTATAATGAGATTGTGACATACTCAAGACAGTGTATCCATTTTGTCTACACATCATGTCTACTGTGTGTGAAAATATAAGCAGGTTGTGGAATACCACCTTCTGTAAGCGGTATACATTTGCATTCCATTTCCTTTGTAGACTGTTGTAAGGTTGTTTGAATATAACACCTAGCCAGCGCCCATCCATTAGCCTACTAGAATGAGGAAACAGGGCATTAGTCCTTTAGAGTGTAAGCACGCAAGGGCAGGACTCTCTCACCCTTTTGTTTTGGATTTTGTTACACATTTATTCATATTAACCTTCCTGGCGGTAAGCCCGAGCTAAGCTCGGGCTATGCCGCGCAGGAGGATTTCTCAGGCCCTGCTGGGCCGATTTGCATAATTTTTTTTTGGTACACGCAGCTAGCACTTTGCTAGCTGCGTGTACTGCCCGATGCCCCCCCCCCCCCCCAGACCCCATGCACTGCCTGGCCAATCAGTGCCAGACAGCGCTGAGAGGTGGATCGGGACTCCCTTTGACGTCACGACGCCATTGACGTCATCCCACCCGTCGCCATGGCGATCGAAGAGGGTGGGGGGATGCCGCTGCACAGCGGCTGTCATGTAGCTAGCGCTAGGCTAGCTACATGATTTAAAAAAGAAAAATTTAAAAAAAATAGTGCTGCGCTGCCCCCTGGTGGTTTTAATTGAACGCCAGAAGGGTTAATACAATTCTGCACATTGTATTTTGTACACTGGTGTATACCATTGTTTGTATTATTTTGTACGCTGTGTTTGTTTTTTTACTTTGTACAGCGCCACAGAATATGTTCACCCTTTATAAATCAACAATAATAATAATAATAATTAGTCAGTGTTAAACTGGTCATATGCAAACACCTTAATAGGAAACTGATGTGAACGTCAGCCTTAGTGCATGCAGATTGACAGCAGTGCATGAAATTGTCATAATTGACATAGACACGGACAAATCTCCTTTAGTACAGGAATTTGTGTGTGTATGGTGTCTAGCAGTATCGTTCACAGTTGACTGCTAGTGGTGGCTGAGTCTTGCAGAGTGTGGTTAAGGGTGACGCCCTTGTTCTAGCTTAAAGAGGAACTCCAGTGAAACTAATGTAATAAAAAAAAGTGCTTAATTTTTACAATAATTATGTATACATGATTTAGTCAGTTATTGCTCATTGTAAAATATTTCCTCTCCCTGATTTACAGTCAGACATTTATCACATGGTGACATTTTTACTGCTGGCAGGTGATGTCACTGGAAGGAGATGCTGTTTGCATTTTTGGCAGTTGGAAACAGCTGTTATTTCATACAATGCAACAAGGGTCTCACAGTGTGATGTCAGTACCTTTGTGCTGTGAGGCGCTGACATCACACTGTGGGAGGGGTTTTGCCACAGAATCAGCCATACAGAGCCCCCTGTTGATCCGATTGAGAAAAGGAATAGATTTCTCATGGGAAAGGGGGTATCAGCTACTGATTGGGATGAAGTTCAATTCTTGGTTATGGTTTCTCTTTAAATAAAGCTGCTCCTTCTCTCGAGTTGGTCAAAAACCATCAAGACCTGTCTCTGCAGGCTTGCCGTGGGGCCGGATCCTGGTAGAGATTATACTGTAGTGGGAATAAACTGGGCAGCAAATCTATTGTAACCATAGAGACAACTCCTGAGCCACAGAAGAGCCTCTGTGGCTGCTAATGGAACTTGCTAACATTACCGATTACCAGTCCCTGTTGTTTTATCAGGTCTGCCTGTCCCTCGTCCGGAATTCATTTGCACGCTTCCAATAGGCCCCTATCAGCCATCGTTTCTCGCTCACTTCAACAACTTCATTAATTTTAGTAGAAGACAAGATGGTCTGCTGGGAGAATTTAAAAGGGAACTAATCAATCTAATTAACTCTAATTGATTAAGTTAATAATTTATCAATTAGGTCCCAAGACTTAACTGTTTGGGTTCTGGAATGTGCCCTAGTTTGTTTTGTTAACTGTTGAACACAGATATTCATTAGCCCGGCACTACAAGAGTGCAGAACGCAACTTACAATAGACTCTGTCGTTCAATTAAAGGCAAATGCCGGACACAGAGCTAAATATACAGGCGAAAAACAAAATATGTGAAATGTCCATTGTTATTTTCATCAGCTAGCCCCAAGAGTCTGATAGATCCAGGCAGCCCAGCCAATTAGCATATCAAGTAGCTTAACTGAAGCTTTCTCTATTGCACCCTGGAAAATGTAAGAAGATATATAAATCCTGATTGGACAGCAAGGGGCAGAACCATTCTCCTCCTCATTTATTCAGTCAACTCTTCGTGACCACATATACTTCTGAACGCCAGATCATTTTGTCAATCACTACGTCTTTCAGCTGTTGCATAGGCATGTTCATAGCTTCACATATACTGTCTAACCATCTTGACCTCTAGCATTCCTGAGAATCCCCCATGAAGAGATGGACTAGTCCAAAACCTGTCGCTTCTGTCAGATTTCTACTACAGGTAGTCGCCGGTTAACAAACGAGATAGGGACTGTAGGTTCGTTCTTAAACTAAATCTGTTTTTAAGTTGGAACACTGCCATCTCTGTCCCCTGTATCTCCTCTGTGCCCCCCTGTGCCTCCAGTGTCCCCCTCTGTGCCATATCTGTCCCCTGTACCTCCTCTGTGCCCCCCTGTGCCTCCAGTGTCTCCCTCTGCCCTCTGTACCTGCTTATACAAGGTTAAAAGCCATTTTTTCTTTGAATTTTTTAAAATAGATTTTCTCAAAAACTACAAGTCCAATTTGAAATTTGTTTTACTTGTTTCCATGGAAACACAGAATCCATGCATTTCTCTTCGGCAGGTCGTTCGTAAGTCAGGCGTTTGTAAGTCGGGGACTACCTGTACTTGCTGTAAGTGACTGCAACATAAGAGAAAAGTAATTTATGTCTCATTTTACTCTGGGAGAAATGTACTTCTTATTTGTATGTGTTTGTACATATTTTACATCTTACAATTTTTCGTCAGAGTGTCCCTTTAAGTTCCCCATGCTCTGTACACATGCTGCTGCTCTATCCAAAGTCAACTGTAGCAGGGATGCCTGCAGATATTCTGGTGTCTCAACTTGTACCTGTCCCCAGACACTGCACCGGCCCTGGTCTGAGGGGGGATTCTGGGCAGCCCCCTCCGGCTTTTGTCTATGAACTGCGGTGATAAGACAATACTTCACAAGTAGCAGGGATGTCTGCAGATATTCTGGTGTTTAGATGCTTTCCTTGCGTTGAAAGACATTCATGGCTACAATTACTAGGTAATTCCCAGTGGTGTTGATCCAGGGATTTTATCTGATTGCCATCTGGAGTCAGGAAGGATTTTTCCCTTTTGGGGCTAATTGGACCATGCCTTGTAAGGGTTTTTCGCCTTCCTCTGGATCAACAGGGATATGTGAGGGAGCAGGCTGGTGTTGTACTTTGTTCTCTGGTTGAACTCGATGGACGTATGTCTTTTTTCAACCCAAATAACTATGTAACTAAGTAACCAAGCCCCACTAGGAAAGTATATGGGACTAAAAGAGGCCGAAAAGCCCTCCTACTCAAAAGCAATGCGCAGTGTGATTTGCCTTCTTAAAGTAGAAGGTATTTGAGACAATTCAGCTTTAAGTGAACACCTGTGGTTACCCACAATGCACCGCTACTGAACATGCAAGTTATCCCTTTATGTCCCTGAAGCCAGGATTGCATCCAGAACCGCTGGTTTACAGCAAGCCTATAGCTTTACATTTTACAGAGCTACTATAAGGCTCTGCAGAAGCACTAAATGGATGGATCCTTCCCCACTGAATCAGGTCCTCACGCGCTTTGGTTCCTGCTGGCCTAGCATGTGCCCCAGCTAATAGTGTAGATAAGGCAGTGACTCCAATAGCCCATGCTAGAAACATAGCCCGACTAGCGGCTGCTTATTCCTGCTTGGCTCGGAATGCCAGTATGGGACCCTCGGACACATGGTGTAGGTAGCGCTTGACAGGCCAAAGCCATGCACATAGCCGCGTAAACTCCACCCACCTACGTGTTTCACATCACTATTGGATGCTTCATCAGCTTTCAGCTAAGTCCAAAGAAGGCTTATCAGCTGAAAGCTTGCTTTTTATTTACCTCTAAGTTTGCCAGTAAATGGTATCATCCTGATTCAAAACTTCTTGCTTTTTTAAAACTTTTACTGATGGCTAACACGATACAATACTCTATTTCTTTGGATAAATGATTGGAAGTGTGTGCTACATTTGGCATTGCTGCCTGCTTTGTTTCACACACAGGCCGATAACCAGAAAGTTTCTCCTCATGTTGCCCTGAGAATTCCATTGCTTTCCTCTGTCCTTATTATTCACCTCAAATGGCACCATCTCCCGGCACCAACATCTCCCCGTGCTAACAACCCTGAGTACTGGGCAGCTGCTCAGAACTTACACTTTACACACAACCCTCCCCTATTCACTCTGGAATGAGCTGTGCTGCCAGTGATGTCACAGACATTATAAACTGTGTATTCATGCTTTCCTGCAGTCCAAGTACTTTATGATCCTTGTGAGGCTTCTAGTTAATATTACTGTAAAGACCTATGTAGAAGTCCACCATTACAAAATGATTTTCAGATGCGCGTGTGGATACGTGTGTGTGTGTGCGTGTGTGTGTCTGTGGGTACGTGTGTGTCTGTGCGTACGTGTGTGTGTCTGTGCGTCTGTGTGTACGTGTGTGTCTGTGTGTCTGTGCGTACGTGTGTGTCTGTGCGTGTGTGTGTCTGTGCGTGTGTGTGACTGTGCGTACGTGTGTGTCTGTGCGTCTGTGTGTACGTGTGTGTGTCTGTGCGTACGTGTGTGACTGTGCGTGTGTCTGTCTGTGCGTACGTGTGTGTCTGTGCGTGTGTGTGTCTGTGCGTACGTGTGCGTCTGTGCGTACGTGTGTGTCTGTGCGTGTGTGTGTGTGCGTACGTGTGTGTCTGTGCGTCTGTGTGTACGTGTGTGTCTGTGCGTACGTGTGTGTCTGTGCGTGTGTGTGTCTGTGCGTACATGTATGTCTGTGTGTACGTGTGTGTCTGTGAGTACGTGTGTGACTGTGCGTGTATGTGTCTGTGTGTACGTGTGTACGTGTGTGTCTGTGCGTGTGTGTGTCTGTGCGTACGTGTGCGTCTTTGCGTACGTGTGTGTCTGTGTGTCTGTGCGTACGTGTGTGTCTGTGTGTGTGTGTCTGTGCGTACGTGTGTGTCTGTGCGTCTGTGTGTACGGTGTGTGTCTGTGTGTGTGTGTGTCTGTGCGTACATGCGTGTGTGTGTCCTTGTGTGTCTGTGTGTATTCTTTAAAAACATTTATCTCAATTTTGTATGGAGATAAGCATTAGGATGTATCTTTACTTTTCACATCACTATGACTTACTGCCAAAATGAATTGTAAGTCCTGTCTAAAGTTTTATCTGAAGCATTAGTACACACATGCAAGAATTGTCACCCATTGGGAATCAGGAAACAATCTATTGGGCAACAATTTGGGGAATGATGCTATATAGGCACATCCCTAGCCTTGAAGAGACTCAGAAATGAGTCTCACTACAGTTTTTTTACTTACCCGGGGCTTCCTCCAGCCCCATAAGCATGGCTGTGTCCCTCGCCATCCTCCTACGATGTCCCGTTTAGCCGCGGTGAGCCCCGGTAAGCGACGCAGTGACTTCAGCGGTGGACCTTCTGCGCATGCACAAATGCAGATGGCCCTGGCTGACGTCACTCAGTCAGACTGAGCTGCTTACCGGGTGTTGACTGCGGGAGAATGGCGGCACTGAGGAGGACAGTGAGGGACACATCCATTATGGGGCTGGAGGAAGCCCCGGGTAAATAAAAAACTGCAGTGAGACTCATCTCTGAGTCTCAAGGTGGGCTCAAAAAATAAATGATAAGTTGGTTGGCTGAGGAATTTTCAAGTGGTATCAAAGTAAGACTTGGTAATGGAAGTTCTGTAGGATCGGCCGCCACTCAAGTTCTCCTACTCTGTCCACTGTCTTCTTTAGGCAGGTGATTGGTAGACTCTCTGGAAGTTCTTCCGTTGATCTGCCTGTATTGTTGCACCCATGTGATTAAATAATATGGTGGGTCCTGTGTGAGCATAAGAGACATAAATTCACATTCTACATATCAAAGGCCATTTCTTTTCCTACATTTATTAAAGTAGCGATAGTGAGAATGCAAATGAAGCCGCCTTTGATATCTCGGAGCCTTTTGATGTGAAACACACTAAAATGTATATTTGTTTTTATCATTTTTTCATAGAGAATATAATGACGTTCTTTGAAGCTCTTGCCTGCCAGTAACCTGGAGTAAAAGTGGAGAATTTCAAACGACGGTTCCAGGTGTTGTCCAGCAGGGGACGTTATCTCCGAGATATGCCATCCCTCAGCACGGATTGAGATAAGCTTTTAAGTCAAAAACAGCTAAGAGGGGAGATTTGCAATTCAGAACGGCTTAACAGCTGATTATGAGTGAGCAAGAAGATGGAAAAGCAACGTTTTCAAATACTTCCTCGTGAGTTTTTGTGGATTTTAATTTCAGGTGTGAACTGAAAGAGGAAGCAGGAAAAAGATTCAACTGAATTCAATCATGTCAAGTCAGGTTACCTGGAGTCCAGGTTATTTTTTCATGTATTGATATAGTGTTGATGTATTTGCATTACAGACTAAAGGCTTGTACAAACTTGCAACTTTTCCGCCCAACTATTCCCCGAACTCATCTGTTGGGCATGTGTACAAGAGGCAAATGACTAGAGACAAGAGACTGATAAGAGGGGGTTTGTCCGATTCAAGCGGTGGATCAACTGATCAACTATTGTGCAGGTTGGCCACGTGTGTACAAGTAGTTTGAACGACTTGTGTTTTTTTGAATGTGGATATGGCACACGCACAGTTTACTTAGTCAGTGCATGTGTACGTTCTAGGTAGGCAGAGAAGAGTAAAGTTCCAGCACTCAACAAGAAATGCAACAGGGGGCTGGGCTAGGCTGTGCTATGCTGCAAACTGTGAGGATATAGGTCCCTCTAGGCTGCGTGCTCCGGCAGAAATGAAGTGGTAGACTTGTGAGCATGGAGAGAGGAGGCAGAGCCAGCACTGCAGTTGGGGTTCTTTATTTGTAAAAGAATAAACACTCACAGTTATGTAGTAGCCAGATGTCAAGGCAGGTTAAGTGGGCGCCAGGTCTGAGATCCCCTGCGGACGTCCGTTTCGCGCTAACAGCGCTTGTTCACCGCTGTGGGGAAGTTGGGGGCGGGCTGCATCAGCGTGGGTTACATACCCACGTCACGGCGGCACTTCCGCCTGCATCTGCTAGCCACGCCCCCCGTTGCCATGTCAGTCCATGACGCTCACTCGCCCTGCGGACAGGACGGAAAGCGTCCATGTTCCCCGGCACCTAAACTGCCATTCCCCATCCAGTTTTGGCACCTAAAGGTCAGGTTTTGGCACCTAAACTGCCATTCCCCATCCAGTTTTGGCACCTAAAGGTCAGGTTTTGGCACCTAAACTGCCATTCCCCATCCAGTTTTGGCGCCTAAAGGTCAGGTTTTGGTGCCTAAACTGCCATTACGTATCCAAATTTTGCTGCCTTTTTAAGCATTCAACAAACTGCGCATGGGGCAAGAGACCCGTCTGCCCCCCCCTAGATCCGTCCCTGACCATTGGCAACTGTTTTTCACTGATGCACCTCACCGGAGAAGGTGAACTGACACCTGTAAAGAGTAATGAATTACGATGATACCATGAGGTCATAGCCCCCAGTAGGTCTCCAACAGTAGTTAGCAAGAACATGAAGGGCCATAGCATGAGATGTTCTCTGATCTGTACGCTGTAGTGGAACTCTACTGAAACTATTTTTCTCAGGCACCCCAAATTTCCAGCTGTAGCCGGTATTTTCTTAATTTAATACAGGTGCCTATGGCAGCACAAAAATTTCCCTGGCGCCACTTGTCCCTTAATTGTCCATTTCAGATCCCCCTCCATTTTCTTATTAAAATCAATCAAATCTGATTGGCTGTTTGTGGCTCCACCCAGGTGTGCAGGTGAGACATGAGACCCCAGAACATATCATCCCAGGTAGTAAGGGATCTGTATACCAAGTTTCCTTGAAATCAGTCAAGGAGTTTTTGAGTGATGGCGGCACACACACATACACACATAAGTCCGATGTTATATGTATAGATTTAGAACAAACATATTTTACTTTAGCCCTATAAGCATGTATGATTTGCTGGAAAAATAAAAGTTGTATCAATCCAAGACATCAAAAGAAAAAAAAAAGCATGCAAATAAAATTACAGTGTACAAAATGGCATAAGCTTTTGTAATGTGTCCTAGAATGTTTCCATTTCACAAATTGAAGGTCGGGGAAAAATATTCAGTGTTTCTCTGAAAATAAGTCCTTCCCTGAAAATAAGCCCTAGCCTGTATACCAGTAGAAAATTGGACCCTATGTTAGTGTATGGGGAGGTGTGCAGTCTCTTACTGCACCTCCCTTGTGGATGCACCCCCCTCGGTTCACCTGTAAATGGTTGCAGTATCCCAACATGATGGGCGCCCTTTGACCCAGTCACCGCACATTCTCTGTACGCTGGGTCTCCTCCATGACCGCACTCCCCTTCCCTCATAATTAATGTGCACGTGTGCTGATGCTTCCCCGCCGCACATTCATTATGACGAGGGGAGTGCGGTCATGAAGCCGACAAGGCATGCATCACATGTGCGGCAACTGGGTCAAAGGGTGCCGACCATGTTAGGATACTGGAATCGTTTACAGGTGAACCGAGGGGGACCCAGCCACAAGGGAGATGTTGTAAGAGACTGCACACCACCCCATACACTAACATAGGGTCAGATTTTATATCCTGCAAAAATACAAGCCCTTGCTGAAAATAAGCCCTAGCACATCTTTTGGAGGTAAAATCAGAGCCGTTTCTCTCATGAAGCAAGGCTAAAACATTTGCATCAGGTGCAGAAAATACAGGGGTAGCATGTTTGTACTGTGTTTGCACTAACAGAATACAGTCAAAGTGGGAGGAGAAGTAAGAGAAGAGTGAGGTAAAGAGGTCATCACTGGGGAAAAGCAGCTTGTTGTGCTGTGTGAGGAGTCTGTCAGTGAGTGAGGAAGGGGGAGGCAGGAGAGCAACAGTGTTTCATTTGTGCAATAAATAAATTCGAATTCTACTACCTTTTGTGTGTGAGTCATCGCACCAGGTAAGACGTATCACGCTTACCTTTGACATATCTATGTTGTGCTGTATACTCTGAGTCATAAGGGAGCCTCCCACAGTGTTTTGTACGTTTCATTTGACTTGCACAGCAGAAAAGAGGAGGTGGCACCGCTGTCCTGACTGAGGAGGAATGGAGTGGCTGAGGGTGAGCAGTTTGTTTGTCACTGACCCACCACAGCCAGCCAGTGTGCTATTGTGTTGAGCTGCAACATGTGATGTGAGAACATTAAATGAAGCAGAGTAAACATCCTCACAAGTTTGACAGCAAAAAGTCTAGAAACGGCCCCTGGTAAAATTAATATAAGACACTGTAGACAGGGAAACACTGTAGCTTATTAATTTCTAATTAAAGGAAAGCCCCGTCATACCCTGTCATGCTACTGGGCCATAGGAAGAACAAAAGGAACAATGCAGCTGTCAACACTGTGTGGTTGAATGAGGAAAGGTTCTGTTGTATTCTCTTTCATAACCCAATTCCAGCAAAGCCTTTCCTGCATTGGCTAGATGAAAACAATTTGGATGGGGTCCCACATTGCTCTGAGCCCCATAATTGTAGGATAAAACTGTATAAATGCTACTGATGATGGATATGTTGCTGGTTTCTTTGGGGAGCCACACATCCTCGGATAGAATGGTATTGATAAATTACCCCTTCTTTCAACGAGGGGAAGTTGTTATGAGATAAAAATGATTTCCGAGGGATGTCAGGAACAGGTCAAATAATGTGTTCTTTGGAAAAAATATGCGCCCAGCTCCTGCTTATGTGCTACAGAAATGTTATTATTACACATTTCATAAGCACACGGCCAAAGATTGCAGGAGAGCGATGAAAAACTGAACCAACAGTTGCCTATTGGTAAACGAAAACGTAAAACTCTGCCGTAAGTGTGATGTAGAGAGTTGAGCTGTGTGCAGGAACAATGGCAGGAGCTTTTCCTGAGTTGGGAGCTGCATGTACTATAGGCCAATCTCAGAGAAAAAAAAGGGGGAGGGTAATATGTGGGAAAAGCAAAAGTTAATATAATAAAGTAAATTTATGACACATGGATTAACGATAAAAAAAACACATATATCCAGGCACATTGCCTCTAGTTGGGACATTACATTCTTTTTTAAGGAAAGGGAGGTGCTGCTGAAGGGGGCGTGGCCAGAAAAATAGCAAAAATCAATTAATCCTTCGCACACTCGCAAGCAAATGTTCAAACAAATGCATTCACAGATTCACTCATCCAGGCATCACTGTTATCCCTACAGCTATAGTTAAAAGCCGGGGTCTTAGTTCACAGAAGAATGTATTCTTATGCTTAGTCACCTATACTGCGCAGAAGTACCCAGGTAAACGTAGGCGTCTCAGGCTTTTAACTTAGCTGTAGGGATAACAGTGGTGCCTGGATGAGTGAATCTTTGAATTCATTTGTTTGAACATTTGCATGCGAGTGTGAGAAGGGTTAATTGATTTTTACATGGATTAACGATGACATGAATAATTATACTCACATTTATATGTCACAGCAGTGGCACAACAGAGGCATCTATTAAAAAAAAGCTCATTGGAATTTGAGGACCCAGTAATCCTGATAGTAAAATATCAGTATTTGATACCAATATTTTACTATGGCTAAACCTAAGCCTACTCTCACACAGGACCCTCCTCCTTGACGCCTAAACCTAACCGGCCCCACCACACGAACCTACTACCTGAAGCCTAACCCTATTCCCCCCCACCGCACATACTTCCTACCTGTCATGACGACAGCCGGTAATCTCACTATAGGGTTACAGCACCACCCGGAGGACGGAGGGAGAACTACAGCTCTGGATCCCCGGGAGGTGAGTGAGTGCTGGGCTGCTGCAGATCTCTTTGCAGTGTGTTTTTTTTCCCAGGCTTTAGGGTCTAAAAGCATGCTACAAAATTGCACCCCTTTTACAAGAGTTTGTTCACACTGGCGTTTTTGGGTTACTTTCGTCCACCCGCGTTTTTTAAAAACGCCCCTCGACCACGTGGCCAATAAATGTCTATGAGAAGGTTCATATCAGTGCGGGTCGTTCGCGGGGTGTCTAGGAAAGCGGTGCGTGTTCCTTTTTCGGGCAATTCCGCACCAATGGAAGGTATAGGAAAATCGATAAACGTGAACAAAAATGCGCATTAAGGCGATTACGTTTGCGTTTTTAAGACTAACTACATTGTATTTATTCTTTTCCGGGTCAAAGAGTTCACTTCTTGACTTGCGTCAGGGAGTGAATTACAAAACCGCTCGGAAAAAACGCTTAGAAAACTGCTAAGCACAAAAACGAATCGCCCACCCAAGCGCTAGGAATCGAAAAAAAAGACGCCTCAAAAAAGACAACGCGGACAGACAGGCGAACGGAACGCAATGTGAACAAGGCCTAAAATCCGGAAAGAATCAGACCACCGAGGGGGTTAAATGTGTCCTATGGCCGTAGTACAAAGCTAAAAGCTTTTTAATGCAAATTTGGTTTTAAGTCAACAGCTTATATTCGGTGTCCTGAAGTGTTCTATAAAAGTTATGCTAACAGATACAGTCTCTCCCCCTCCAGACCTCCCTTTTGAATCCTGCTGTGACTCTGGAAGGTGAGGATGTGTTTGAAGGCGATCTGTCATTCGCAGTCAACCCAACTTCTGCTGGTCTAAACACAGAACCCCCTATGTAAACAGTCTCTGGGCTGCGCCGCTCTCTCTGTTTAACATATTAAAAAGTTTGTGGAAGTTGATAAATGGCCGGTGTCAGTGCTCTGCCTGCTTAATCATATTTCATGCGCGTTATTTGTTGATGTAAATTTCAAATGAAATGTTATTTTAATTTAGCAGGCATCGGGATTCACAAATCAAGTGCGCCGGTGTTTACGTTTGGGCACCGTGTTGCTTCGGAATTGTATAACATTTTTTATGTTTGAAAAATATTTTCTTTTTTATCTCGGCATCTCCTTTGCGGGAGGAGGTTGATGGAGAAGAACCTCTTTCAGTGTGTACTTCAGTATCGTAAACAGAACAATGGCCCTTTGACCCGCACGGGCTCCAGAGACCCCCGGCCCTTAGGAGGAAAAAGTAGAAATCACCAGACATTATTACCTTGTGTTAAAGCGGACCTGAATTCAAAACTTCCTCTCTGCTCTAAAAGATAAGCAACAGCATAATAACTTTTATAGAAAAACTTTTTTTGTTACAGCGGATACAAATCCTGCAATAAATTTGCACTGTGTCTACTTCCTGCTTTCATGGATGCAGGCATAGGCATAGGGTTAACATGCTGTGTTTACAAATTAGCCGCTCTGCCGAGGCAGCCAGCTGTCGCAGCTGAGAGATCAAATTACACTTGTGATTAGTCACAGATGAGGGGGATTAGACAGGCTAAACTCTCTAAATACATACAGGGTGCATTTCTCTATGTTTTACTTCTGTTTTGTACAAGAGTTCAGGTTCACTTTAAAGCAAACCTGTGGCTTTAGGGAAGGGAGAAAGAAGTCACATACCGTATTTTTCGGGCTATATGACGCCCCTGACCATAAGATGCACCTAGGTTTAGAGGACATAAACCAGGGGGGGGAAATATATTCTAAACCTGGTGCATCCATGGTGAAGGGCCATCTTGTGGCTTATGCCCCCTTTGTACCTCATACCCCTTGTACCTCTTGTGTCTCCCTGTGTCCTCCTTGAATCCTCCTCTATAACCCTTTGTGTTCCAATGTGTCCTCCGTTTGTCCCCCTGTGTCCTCCTCTGCATGGGCACAGAACAGGGAGTCCCCGACATTGCGGCGGGTTGGAGTTGCGTATTGGCGGCGTTCACAAGTCTGGAACTCTCTATAAGAGCCAATGACTTTTTTTCACCACTTTTGGGGGAGAAAAAGTGAGCCTTACCTCGTAGAGGGATGCCTCTAGATCCACCAGAGGCTTCCCACATCCTCCTCCAGACCACCACTGCTGCTCTAGAACCTCTGAAATTTTGCATCTGGGCTCCCGTCTGTAAACAAGCGCAGGCGCACTGATGGACTGTGCCTGAGCAAAGGCCACACTCCCATCTGTGTACCATCATCAAAGAAGTTCAGGGGGGTGGGGCACAAGCGGCTCTATGCTACTGCACAGATGCGGCCATTCTCATGCCAGAACCCAGAAGAGGAGCATGGCCTTAATCAGTTGGAGGGTCCAGAGGACAGAGAAGGAAGCCTCATTAGGATCCAGAGGCTTCCCTCTCCTAGGTAAGTATGTGTTTCTGAACTCGAGCTAATGGTAAATATAAAAAAATCTCCTCACCAGTGCGCTCAGGCGCAGTAGAGCTGTTCCCTTCTGGCTCTGATCAAAACAGCCGAGCCCAATAAGATCTGTTCTACTGCGCAGGTGCAAGCCGCCTGCGTCTGCGCAGTAGAGTGGACCTGATTGGGCCCGGCTATTTCTGCCAGAGCCCATTTGAAAGCCATCACTGTTACTGCTCGTAAGTCCTTGTCGGTGGATTTTCATGGGGTCCCAGCGCTTGAAAGGATGGATGGACAGTGACCAGGGAAGCCACTTTAGGATCCTGAGGCTTCCCCCTCCCAAGGTAAGTACCCTCTAGGGGCACTTTTTTCCCTACAGGTGTACTTTAAGTAAAAAGGGGTCATATGTTTATTGCAACCTTTGCTATTACTGATGTGGGCTCCCCTAAGCAGCTTCGAGCCCTGGGCAGTTGCCCCGCTACCTCCATGGAAGCACCGACCCTGCCAAAAATACTAAACACACTATCAGGAGCGAGTAAACAACACTGCAGGGAATGTGGAATACACAGCCTTCTGTGCATAGCATTGTGTTTAGCAAATGAGTTTGTGATATCATCCGACCATCGGAGCAGAAATCATAATTAAAGTAATGCATCAGTCTGCTTCATTGATTTATGAATGTGTTTAATGACTCCTGCGCAGAAAGGCAGAAGCCATTTTACATTGACTGATTCCTGGAGACAGTCTGCAGTACCGTGGCCCTTTTACTGCACAACAAAAGAGAGAGAGAGAGGAGAAAAAAATGTTTCCTCAGCAATAGAAGTCGTCACTCCTGATTACGGGGAGGGAAATAACTGTGTTGTTCAGGTTATGCCGAAGAGACATTTGCTTCATTTCCTTCCTTCATGGCTGATACGATTATTAGGCCCTCTGTTCCGCAATATTCCAGCTAATGAGAGAGCACAAAGAGTTTACATCAACCGGCCCTTATTTCTGACTAATAGAGGTGCTATTTTTGCAGAGCGCTGATATAATGGTAATATAGAAAATCAAACATCTAGGCAAATGGTAATGAAGGAGAGTTAAATCTGCATAACAGGCAAGCTGCAAGCTACACAAGCCATGATTCAGTATGTGTATAAATGTCTTACCAGTAAAAAGAAAAAAAATAAGATCGACCAGTCTTGTAGTGCGGATGAAGCTGAACAGACTAAGTGACTATGGACCAGAGATGGATTGAGATATAATGGGGCTGAGGCAGAGGCGAGAGAGGCTCCAGCCTCAGGGCGCAGTGTAGGAGGGGGCGCACAACTCACTCAGCTATCATTCCCCTATTGTGTTTGAAGCAGAGAGAAATAAGAAAAGGGGATACATGGCAGTGACTGCAAGCCAGATAACTAGAGATTAAGGTGTCTCTGTGTGTGTGTGTGGGGGGGGGGGGGGTCTAATAGCAATCAGTATGTGACAGCTGGGTAGGGAAGGATGGAGGGGTGCACTTTAGTGTCTCAGCCTTGGGTGCTGGAGGACCTTGTCCCGGCTCTGAATGAGGCCCTAGGAAAGGTAGTAGATTTACAGGGCCTCTTGATGTCCTTTAGTAAGCTGAGGTGGAGAGAGGTCAAAGAAGGTGGCAGGTAGGACCCCTAGACACCCACTATGCCCATGCACTTGCCTAGGTTGCCTGGTGGATGATCCTGCTCCGCCAGGGACTGATTTCTGGAAAGGCTGCAAAGATCTGGGTCTTGAGCTGCTTCTGCCCAGGGGGCGGGGGGGGGGGGGGGGTGAATGGACATGGAAAAGCAGTTGCTAAGGATGGAAAAGAAGTCTGCAAATGTAAAAAGGAGAATACAAGTGGGGAACAACGTATAGAAGAGGAGAGATGCTGCTCGAAGGGAACTGTACATGAGCGGACTGGAATTACTGTACATTGATGTTACACATGGGGGGAGGGGGTACTGCATATGGCGTGGAAGAGGTGCAGGTTCATATGGATCAGGGGCATCAATTAAGTTGGCCTAAGGGCATAAAATTTAGGACTTGGCATTGAGTCTGAGCCTTCTCCCAACCTGCCATTATTTCCAAAGTTGTATCTCTAAAAGGCCCAAATAGGCCCAGGACAGCTGTTGTCCAAGTGATGGCTGTACATGGAATAGGGGGTTGTTGCAATTGGAAAAGGAGGCTGCAGATGGGATGCAAAAATGTGAAAGAGGAGGATAGCCACCTTAGGGAGCTATACATAAATGAGACGGCACATGGAAGTGGCGCCTGCACCTGGTATAGAAGGGCGGCTGTTACACATTGATGTGAAAAAGGGGTGCCTGCTATAAATGTATAGAGATGGCCCGAACCGTTCGCCGGCGAACATCTCAGTCTCTCTGTGCTATGTAGTACTTCCGGGTCGCTATGACCCGGAGTAGTACGCCTGCGCTTACCCGGTGGTGCGCATCCTAGATCGCGCTCCTGTTGCCGGGCACTCTCTGCGCAAGAGCGTGACGTCACTGATGACGTCACGCACATGCCCAGAAAGTGCCCGGCAACAGGAGCGCGATCTAGGACGCGCACTGCCGGGTCAGCGCAGGCGTACTACTCCGGGTCATAGCGACCCGGAAGTAGTACATAGCACAGAGAGACTGAGATGTTCGCCGGCGAACGGTTCGGGAACCGTTCGCGACATCTCTATAAATGTATGCTAAAGCCTGGTACACACCTTCAATTTTATCGGCCAATTTTTCCACTTCCATGTAGCCTGAAAGTCAACAGAGTTTGAATACTATGAACATTACGAATACTATGAATACTATGTTCATAGTATTCAAACTCTGTTGACTTTCATGCTACATGGAAGTGGAAAAATTGGCCGATAAAATTGTCTAGGTAAACTCTCATACTACATAAAGGTGGTAAAATTGGTCAGTAATTGGCCAAACATAATTGGATGTTTGTACCAGGCTCAGGGCACCCATGACACGGTCACTGGTTGTTTGGTCGTCTTTTTTTGGAACAATTTTGGTAGGTACTAATTACTGCATACCAGGAATATCTCACAAGAAGTGCCATTACTGAGGAACCATCTCAATTTGTCCTTTGCCAAAGTCACTCAGATCTTCTTATGCTTGTCAAGTTTCCTGCTTTCAACACATCGCCTTAGAGAACCATTTGACCATTTGTCATCTGCCTAATATATCCCACACCTTCATAGTTGTAAAGAGATAATCAATGTTCATCACTTCACCAGTGAGTGTTGGTCACCAGGTTCGGTTTGCATTGGGGTCAGTTGAGGTCTGTACTGCAAAAACATTGTAGCACAGACCTAGCTCGTGTTTCTTGCTTTCGTGAAATCTAGCTATTTAATTCTCTGTTGTCTTCTCCTCCTTTTGCAATTGATTTTTCCCAGCATCAGGGTCTTCTACAATAACACCTGCCTTCTCATTAAGTATTTCAGCTTCAGCATTGCTCCCTCTAATGAAGTCAGCGTTAATTTCTTTAAAGATTGACTGATTGGATCTTCTTGTAGTCCAATGAACTCTTCTCCAGCACCACAATGGGAAGGTGTCGATTTTTCGGCACGCAGCCTTCCTATTTGGTCCAACTCTCACAACCGTACATTACTACTAGAAAAAAACCTGGCTTTGACTATACGAACCATATTTCTTAGTGTTCAGAGACCCCTGTGGTATTCAATATGGCATCATCTTTGCTCCCAGGGGGAACATAAACGTATGCAGGTGAAAAGTAGTAAAGTTAATGAAGAGGGGACATAAGTCCATAATGGAAGATGCCTTCTGAGTATAACAAAAATGTTCACACAGAGTTCAGCTATAAATAACCACAACTATCATTTCAGGCTGCTGGCTGATGGAGCAAGTCATATATTTCAGTTTTTATAATTACTGTATGTATTGCATAGAATAGGGGTCTGTTCAGTTTTGATTACGCAGTATGACCATGTTGCAGAAGTGGCCACCGAGGAATACAACATGTTCAACATCTCATTGTCTTTCTAATTTCTGGAGACGTGGAAACTTTCACATATCGTCTGCATGACACAACTGTTCCCTCAACATATGTTTAAGCTATTGTGTGTTTTTTCTTTTTTTTTCTCTGTGAATGGGAGATATGTCAAACTTTTTTTATGTGCGTGCTCGAAGTCCAATATAAAATTTGTGCAAACGTTATAAAATAATCTAGGGGGGAAAGAGCGGATTTTCCACGGATCTGTTCCAGGGATAAACAGAAGGCAGCAGACCCCAGCCTGGGAGCTTAATACAAAAGGTGGAGGAAAAGCAGGACCTGTCGGTTTAATCCTGACACTTAGAGCACAACAGCCGAAAAACTGGGGAGTCTGTTTTTCTCTTCAAGCTGAGGCCCTGCAGATGACTTCATATTTATAGTTTTATATACTCTTTTTAAGATCTTACTGTTGGTGTGGCTGAAGAGGAACTGCAGTAAAAAATTGAAAAAAAAGAAAAATACAAGCTCTTATGCAGAAATGTTATTATTAGTCAGGACCTAGGTGTAACAGCTTTCCTTTGGTCTGTATCCCTTGTGGTATGGATACTTTAATGTGTTAAAGTACTTATACTTAAAGCCTTAATTCACCTTCTTAGACCTTTCATTGTTAATAAAGGTGAATAGGGGTGTGCAGAGCTGGGACAAGGTCCTCCAGCACCCAAGGCTAAGATACCAAAGTGCGCCCCTCCAGCCCTCCCTGCCCAGGAATTACACAGTGATTGCTATTAGACTAAGAAGCGCCCCAGGGCCCACAACCTCCCCAACACCTTAATCTCTAGTTATCTGGCTTGCAGTCACTGCCATGTATCCCGTTTTCTTATTTCTCTCGAAAAAGCAATAGGGGAATGATAGCTGGGTGAGTTGTGCACCCTCCCTCTTACACTGCGCCCTGAGGCTGGAGCCTCTCTCACCTCTGTCTTTGCCCGGCCCTAGGGTTGTGTGCTGCCAAGGCCGAGGCTTGGGAGGCACTAGCCTCTGGGCGCTCCTATGTCCCCCTGCCGAAGTGCCCACTGCCCAGTCATATATATGACCTCGTTTGTGGCGTCTCTCATTATGTGCACCGCTGGATGGAGTTACAGAGATTCCATGCTGCAACAGGCTGGAGTGAGATCCCAGCTGTAGCCACCCGCTGGATGCACCTCACATCTGTGAGTGCAAAGAGGGGCAGACACACCCCACTTAAAAAGGAACTCCAGTGAAAATAATGTAATAAGAAAAGTGCACCATTTTTACAATAATGATGTATAAATAATTTACTCAGTGTTTGCCCATTGTAAAATCTTTCCTCTCCCTGATTTACATTCTGACATTTATCACATGGTGACATTTTTACTGCTTGCAGGGTATGTCAGTGGAAGGAGGTGCTGCTGGCTTTTTTGGCAGTTGGAAACAGCTGTAAACAGCTATTTCCCACAATACAATGAGGTTCACAGACAGGAAACTGTCAGGACCATGGTCCTGACATCACACTGTGGGAGGGGTTTAACCACAATATTAGCCATACATACCCCCCTGATGATCCGTTTAAGAAAAAGAAAATATTTATCATGGGAAAGGGGGTATCAGCTACTGATTGCCAAAAAAGCAAGCAGCATCTCCTTCCACTGTACTTCTTCCACTGTACTTACATAACAGGTGTATTGCACTGTCCATGTTTTGAATTTTAGAGATTTTTCAATTTTAATAATGGATAATCCTGGTCCTGGCAGTGGCCATCTTGTGTCCTCCAGCTGAAAAGAAAACGGCTGTAATGCAGAGAGTATAGAAGGGAACTGCAGTGCCTGGAACCATTATTAGGTGAGTGTGTTTGTGCCACCTTAATGTTTCCCCAATGTGCAGTGCAGGGAGGAGGGGGAATGTGGCAGGAGTGCGGAGAGGGGGACATGACAGTGACAGGAGACAGCCTCTGACCCCCTCCCTGCGCCCTAGCAGCCGCTGCGACCACCACAGTGAAACAGAGACCAGGCAGCCAATCAGAGAGGAGAGAGGTGACTGACAGAGGCTTCAGCCAATTAGGCCGAATCAGCACGTCACTTCTCTTTTGTATCTGTGTAGGAAGTTAGAGCCTGGAGGCATAGGGAGAGAGAACCTATTTGGAAAAAAAGTGAGATTGATTTTAAACTTTTGAATTGCCTGGTTAGCATCCTTTTTACCCATGTAACAGCCTGCAATAGAGAATTGATTTTGTATTTTATGCCTAACAGTTATTCTTTAAAGGATACCCGAACTGACATGTGACATGATGAGATAGACATGTGTATGTATAGTGCCTAGCACACAAATAACTATGCTGTGTTCCTTTTTTTTCTTTCTTTCTCTGCCTGAAAGAGTTAAATATGAGGTATGTAAGTGGCTGACTCAGTCCCGACTCAGACAGAAAGTGACTACAGTGTGACCCTCACTGATAAGAAATTCCTCTTTTTATCTCTTTCTAGCTCTCAGAAGCCATTTTCTGCTAGGAGAGTGTTTTACAGTTGGGATTTCTTATCAGTGAGGGTCACACTGTAATCCCTTCCTGTCTGAGTCAGGACTGAGTCAGCCACTTACATACCTGATATTTAACTCTTTCCGACAGAGAAAGAAAATAAGGAACACGGCATAGTTATTTGTGTGCTAGGCACTGTACATACACGGCTATCTCATCATGTCACATGTCAGTTCGGGTATCCTTTAAAGAAAAAAAGTTGTTTGTCTATAGTGTTCCTTTAAAGTAATTTGAGCCACATCTTTTGACTGCGCCTAAATTACTGTCTGAGCACCGCTATAGCCGTGATTCACATTACAGCCTATGGCGGCGCATGGTGCACGCAAATTTCCCTACGCCGTTTTGCGCTGTTTCACTGCAGAGTTAATATGGTAAGTTTATAAGTAAACTTGTTCCATAACTCTGCACTACCGAAAAAGGTAATAAATGCTGCAAGGGGGGAAAAAAAGCCCAAGTTTTCCTTCTGATCGAAATCTTGAACATCACGCGCCTAATTAAAGGTTTATGGCTCTTTTATCGGGTTGATTGAAATTTTATTTGAATTTTCCAGATCTAATCTCTCGAAGATTGCAAGGTTAGATGCGGAAGCGTCTCAGCAAATCTGGAGGTGAATTAAAAAACCAGATGGTTCCGTTCATGTGGCACCTCGGTGATTTGCCGAGATGCGTGCGGTCATACACCGTGGGCATTCTTTAATCATACCGTTAATTAAAACCTTGCTGACGGCTGTGCGCTGATGAAACAATTACAGCCACGCAGCATATGACAACGTTATTTCATAAAGAGAACATATGACACTATTATTTAAAATATGTTCCAGGAGTTACTTGCCCTAACATCTGGGATGATGAAATATTAACTAGGAAATGCAGATGTTCACTTGACCCGAGACTGATTGATTGCGTTACCTACGACGGGAGAACGGGGAAAGCAGAGAAAGTAAAGGCCAAGTGGTCTATATACGTTTTCTTTATTTAAAGTCCAACTCTACGCATTACTAGAAATGGTCAATGAAATACTATAAACTTCCAGCCTCCATACAACTTTAACCTCCCTGGCGTTTTGATTCCGTGCGGCGCACGGCCGCGGGAGTTTTTTTTTTTACCTAATTTTTTTTCATGTCGCTAGCTACATGATTCCCTGCTCCTTCCCTCCCACCCTTCCGATCCTGTAGGGCTTCCCCCGTCGCCATGGCGACGAACGGAATTACATCATCGATGTCATCAACGTCGTGACATCACAGGGAGTCCCGATCCACCCCATAGCGCAGCCCGGCGGTGATTGGCCAGGCTGCGCAAGGGGTCTGCGGGGGGGCCCTCTTTCGCGGCGGGTAGAGGCGGCGAGCGGTGGCGATCGGGTAAGACACGCAGCTAGCAAAGTGCTAGCTGTGTATATAAAAAAAAAATTTATGCAAATCGGCCCACCAGGGCCTGAGCAATCCACCGCAGCGCTCGTCCGTAACGCCCAGGTGGTTAACCATTAAACGACTGTGTCACGCCAAATGGCGTGAACGTGGCGGCTCCCCCAGGACCACGTAACACCAATTGGCGTCGCCGCGTCAAGTCTTGGGGGCGTGTTTTTCAGGGGGGCGTGTTTTTCAGGAGATCGCATTTCCACTTGAATGACGAGCTCCGCTCTATCATCAGTCTTCCAGCGGCCGCTAGGAGACTGTTAGACGCTGTCTATTCACACTGTACAGCACTGAGATCTACGGCAGCACTGTACTGGAGACAGCCGTGTCACTCAGCTGTCCCCTGGGGAGGCACAAGAACGATCGGCTGTCATAGGCTGATGCCTATGACAGCCGATCACTGTGATTGCCTGGCGGGGAGGGAGGGAGGGAAATATAGATAAAAAAGGGGCATATTTATTTAAAAAAACACAAATAAATAAAAAAGATGAATAAATAAACAAGGCAGGAACGATCATAGCCCACCAACAGAAATCTCTCTGTTGGGTAGAAAAGGGGGCGGGAATCACTTGTGTGCCGAGTTGTATGGCCCTGCAGCGAGCTCTTACAGCTGCAGAGCACTGAATTGTAAAAAAATAGCCTTGTCACTAGGAGGTTGTAAGCCTATGGTCCTCAAGAGGTTAATGCAATTTGTATGTAGCCTAAAGGTGGCCATACATCAGGCGACTTGGCGGCTGATTGATCATGTGATTCGATTATTATAATCGGATCCAAGGAAAATCAATGCCAAGAACATGCCTGATCAATAATGAAACCAATTTCGCGCCAAAATTGGTCGCATGTATAGATCAGATATGATGCAAGATGTAAAGTTAACATGCTCAATTGGATTTGCGGCGGTAACGACGTACGATATCGGGACAAGCAACAAACACAACGGAACCCCTGGGGCTGTCTCCCGTAATATAAAATGTGCCCCATGGTGTTCCGTGCAATTATACTTTACCTTTCCGGTGTCCGCTGCTGTTTTCGTCTCCGCACTGCCCCTCACACAAGCGTCCCACGTGCTTGCTGTGGGCGGATGTGTGACAGCACACGTCTCCACATTACGCCGGCAACCACTTGGGGCGTGTTTATGGGAGGCAGTGCAGAGACGGAGACAGTGGCGGACAGCGGACAGGTAACGTATACTGCACATTGCATATTTTACATCGGGGGGACAGCAGCGGATGCAGAGGGCTCAGCCAATTCCTGAGAGATGTCATGCTGAAATCGATCGGGAATCAGCCTGCAGTGTATGTAAAATCTGATCTCTCTCCGATCAGATTTGGTCTTTTGGTCGATCTGCTGATACATCCTCTAATGTGGCGTCACAAATCCGATTCCTGAGAGATGTCATGCCGAAATCATTCAGGATTTGGTCTACTCTGTATGGGCAGGTAACAGATCCCTCTCTAATCAGATTCAATCAGAGCAATGTCAGGATGAGCAACGAACGTGACTAAACATCTGCCACTGTCCCTTCCCTGTCTCTAGGTTGATCTGCCCATACATCATTTAATGGATGGGCACCTTAACCACTTGCCGACCAAGTGATTTCCCATTGATCTGTGCTGGGTGGGCTCTTCAGCCCCCAGCACAGATCGTATTGCAGGCAGGGCGATCAGACTCCCCCCCTTTTTTCCTCACTAGGGGGATGTCCTGCTAGGGGGGTCTGATCGCCGCCGCTCTGCTGTGCCTTGCGGGGGGGGCTCCTCAAAGCCCCCCTCTGCAACGCTATTCCCCCCTCCCTCTCCTTCCCTCCCTCTCCCTGGCTCTGTGGGCGGTACAGGATGGCGAAACATCCTGTACCGCCTCTGATAGGCCTATCAGAGGCCGGGGATCGCCGATCTCCTTTACGGCGCTGCTGCAGCGCCGTACAGTGTAAACACAGGGGATTTCTTCCCCGCGTGTTTACATTTCGCCTGCGAGCCGTGATCGGAGGCTCGCAGGCAGTTTACGGAGACACCCTCCGTGAACTGACATGGAACGTTTCCATGGAAACCCTGCAGACAACCAGTTTACGCTAATCGGCGTTAGCTGGTCGTCAAGAAGTTTAAGAAGCACATTAATGATCCAATCTTTTTTGTCCAATCTTATCATTTCTATGTAATGTAAGGAACTGCCTAAAGTATCCATTTAATATATTATCTCAGTTTACCCTTCTTCTACATAATTAGTGGGAAAAGAGGCGCCCAGGTGTGTATAAAATAGATTAAAATCACAATAAAACTAGAAAATGAGGTGGCTTACCTCAATGACGAAATCTTTGAGTGAACAAAGAATTTATTAAGCACAGGCAATGCATTTCACGGGTCACAGCCCGCTTTCTTAGGCCAATACAAGTGCCGATTAGTAAGAACTGATCAGCATAGGGAGCTCCCAAACATACCACGTCGGAAGGGGTGAAACCACACATGGTTTTACCATAAGTGGAACTGTCATCCGTTTTTTTCCAAGGAGATCGACCGCATCTGGGTCCAGCTGGACCACCCCGGGTTAAAGAGAATCTGTACTCTTCTTACAATAAAAAGCATACCATTCTATTCATTATATTCTCCTGGGCCCCTCTGTACTTTTTCTGCCACTCCCTGCTGCAATCCTGGCTTGTAATTGCAAGTTTTAGGCAGTGTTTACAAACAAAAGACATGGCATGTGATAGGCTGAGAGGAGCTCAGTCTGTGACTCACACAGAGCTTGCAGGGGGCCTGGAGAGGGTGTGTATAGCTTCTATCCAATCACAATCAGAGCTGCACATTCCAGCCTGAGTGCCTAAGCCCGACAAAGCCGTCAGAGGAATGATGATTAGATTATATAACAGAGATAACACAGCCACTGTGCAACTAGAAAAAGCTGCAGTAATCCAGACCATATTAGAACATGTATAGGAACTTATAGGATAGAAGAAATAAGGCTGAACATTTTGTTAGAGTCTCTTTAAAGAGGAACTCCAATGAAAATAATGTAATAAAAAAAGTGCTTCATTTTTTACCATAATTATGTATAAATGATTTAGGCAGTGTTTGCTCATTGTAAAATCTTTCCTCTCCCAGATTCACATTCTGATATGTACATGGTGACATTCTTACTGTGGGCAGGTTATGTAGCTGTTTCTAGCTGTTCTGGCCTTGCAGACAGTTGTAAACAGCCATTTCCTGTCTGTGAACATTGTTACATTGTGGCAGTTTGCCCAGAGTACCGTACGGTTCCAGAGCCTCTTGTGGGAGGGGTTTCAGCACAAAATCAGTCATACAGCGCCCCCTGATGGTCTGTTTGTGAAAATCATTATATTTATCATGTAAAAGGGGGTATCAGCTACTGATTGGGATAAAGTTAAATTCTTGGTCGGAGTTTCTCTTTAAGTCGGGTTAATCATCTCCACCTGCTTTCTGCGGTCGGTTGCCCCTCTGCAACCCACCTTTGTGAGCAGCTTTTCATACCTATTGAATTTTCCATTTTGACCTTACATCCTCCACTACTGGGCTCCCGTTCTATGTTTCCCGTTGTCTTTGTCTTTAGGGTGTCAAGAAGACACTCCCACCACTTCACTTCTACTACATACTGTAGATTTGATAAGATTGGGCAAAAAAAGATGGAATTATTAGTGGCCAACATTAGGTCACATTCACACTGGGGATCAAAAAATCACTAACGTTTTGCACAGTCATTTTTTTTCATTGTTTTAACTGAACAAGAACGCAATTTTGAGCCATCGCTACTTATGATTTTTTTCACTTTTGAACTACGATCACTCCAAAATCAAGGAAAAGCGCTGCACGCACGGCGTTTCCAATTTCCACAAATTGCTGCCGATTGCTGTAGTGAGATCACTGCCATATATTATACGTTACACTGGCGCTTTTCAAAGCGCTAGCAAACGCCAGGGATTCAAAGTGACGCGGAAATCCCTCCCGAAAGCTCCACAGAGTGAATGGGCCCTTAGTCTCGTATAGATGTGCGAGGAGTGCAGAGTGCAGGTATTGCCGTGAGGCTGAGGGCTATATAGACATATCGTTAGCTTGCAGGCTAGCGATACATACCAGCACTAATGAGGGGTGGAAGGGGGCAGAGGGAGGGACATAACTTAAATAAGCCCCCCCCCCACCACCACACACCTGTTTGGGCTGCTGAAAAGAAAAAAAAAAGGTTCCTTGTGTGTGCTACCCCCCCTCCCCCCACCTCCTGCCTTTCCATGTATACAGCTTCCGAACGCTCCTCCCCCACCACGGATCTTGCAAATTAGCTTTATACTTTACCTGTTTCAGGTTCAGGACAGGTCCTTTAATGTTCCTGTCAAGCGCACACACATTCACATATCTTTACCAACTAGTGACCCAGTAACCAGGATGAATTTTGGCCAGGAATCATATGACAAGTTCAACCACCTTGATTCATCTCACCTGTGCCCACAGCACCACTTACTCTGCAGGGGCGGTCCTGGATACTCATCTGTATTCCTTTGGCTATATAGTTCCCTCCCCCAGGAGCAGGCGTTGTTGTGGCCACACATGTTTTGGGTGGTGGGAGTCATGGTGGCCTTATATAATATACAACCCCTGTCAGAAAGGCCATGAGGTGCCATTCAGCCAATCAGGTGTACTGTTATACACCCTTTGCCTACCGTACCAAATCTAGCAGGAATTGCATAAATCAGGTAGCATTCAGGTGGGAAGCTTCGGTTGGACAGTTCGCACGACAGCTGGGGGCCCCGGCTGTCATGCAAACCAGTGTTTGTGAGTTTAAATTTATTTTTTGCAGCTTCCGGGATGCGGTTGGCAGGTGAGTGGTTAGGGAGGGGACCGTGTGGGAGACCTGCCTGCACGGGGCGTCCCTACTAGCGACGTAATCTACGATTACGTCCAACCGAAGCCTCCCATCTGAATGCTACCTAATTTATGCAATTCCTGCTAGATTTGGTACAGCAGTCAAAGGGTGTATTATAGTACACCTGATTGGCTGACAGGCGCCTGCTTACCAAATAAAGGTAGGAAATTGCTTTAGCTGGGAGTGAGCATTTGTGTGTGTTGCAGTTAGCATTCCGTTCAGAGGCAGTGGGGGTGAATTTCTTGGTGGTGAGAGGTCCAGGGCCCACCTGCACTTTCCTCTGGGTATCCCATGTTGGTGTAGGGGCCTCGGCCAGTGAGAGAACCCGGGGCCCCTGTCTGTCTTGCGAACCAGTGGTTGAGATAATCCATGAGGCTCAGCTCTGGGAGAGGGGTGGGAATGTTGCCCCCCATCAAAGTTTTGTTGAGTATGTCCTACAATTGCAACTACACCCCTGACAGGGCAACTGACATTTTTTTCATAGAGAATAAGGATGACGGTTTTCCTGTTCCTCTTTTTTTAAGTTTTCTTGAAACATATTTCCAGCTTGCCTGGTTCCGAATGAGATTTTAATCAAACCTCTGTCTCCAGGATCGCCACATATAAATTCTAATACTCTAATATTGCTATTTAAGTGGTAATGGTTTTATATAAAAAATGACATCATCCCTGAAGGTCCTGCTAGGTAATAAAATGGATCCATCAGAAATGGTAATAATCTCAAAGAATGTAATTACTTGCTAAAGCAGGATCTCCGCGCTAGGTGAACGTTCCCGAAATATAGCAGCAGAAGACAAGTTGTTCAGGGTTTATTTCTGCATTAATGAAAGCCTAAATCCAATGAATGATCTGCTTCCTTCCTTCCTTTTCTCTTTCCTCCGATAGGGGATGCCTGTTCCATTCTGGCTGATACATGAATAAGTAAAAAGAGGTCAACCTATGGAAGGTTACATTTACAAGGAACTAAAGGAAACGAGTGCATTAGGGAGGTTGTTGACTGACAGGAGAAAGGTCTGTGGACTTGATGACCACAACAGGCCATATGCAAAGTAAATCCTTTCAATACTTGTTACACTAAATAACTATCACTTTTGAGTGTTGCTGAAAGCCAAACGTGTGGAAGTGATTAAAGAGTGGTAGTCCAAAATCGCTTGAATTCATACATAATCTCAATACCCAAAGCTCCTCTAGCATGCTGCTTATACAGTAAGTCTAAATTTAAAGGGACCTTGAACAGACCTATCAAAAGCAAATCTGAAACTCACCTGGGGCTTCCTCCAGCCCCCCAACAGAGCTCTCTGTTGGTGGGGTCTGATCGCTCCCCTAATGTTTATTTTTTATTATAAATATTTATTTTATTATTTTATAAATATTTTTGCCTATTTTTTTAAACTATTTATTCCCCAGCCCTCCCCCCGCCAGCCAATCACTGTGATCAGCGGTCATAGGCTTCAGCCTATGACAGCCGATCACTGCAGTGCCTCACAGGAGGACAACCATGTCACATGGCTGTCCCCAGTACAGCGCTGCCTTAGATCGCAGCGCTGTACTAAGTAAATAGTCGGTGGTTTGGCCATCTAACAGTCTCCTAGTGGCAATCGCCGCTGCGAGGCTGATGATGGAGCGGAGCTCCGTCATTCATGTGGAGATGTGCGCACATCGGCGCGTGCGATCTCCTGCAAATCCCCACCCCAGGACTTGACGCCAATTGGTGTTAGGCGGTCCTGGGGCTGCCCCCGTAGTCACACCCTTTGGCGGGACATGTTCGTAGGGGGGTTAAGCGAAGTCATGTGCAACTGTCTGCGCACCTGACTTGATCACGCATGCGTCTTTGTAAGAGTCCTACGCATGCGCGGTTCAGTCTTTCGAGAACCGTGCATGCAGAGGACGCTTAAGGCGGTGGGCTCGTGAACAAGTCGCATGCGCAGATGGGCCGGGTATTATTATTATTTATTGTATTTATAAAGCGCAAACATATTACGCAGCGCTGGACATTAGTTTAGGTTACAGACAATATTTAGGGGTAACATACAGCAATATGACAATACAGGAATACAAGAAAGACCAGATCATGCTGCACAGTATGAGTACAAGGTAATCCTTAGTCACTGAACATGGAGATTAGGCAAGTTAGGTTAACTCAAATGCATACCATGGGTGCACAGTAATGGAGGTGCATGATCAGGTAGGACACAAAAGGAGGAGGACCCTGCCCAAAGGCTTACAATCTGGAGGGAGAGGTAGGGACACGAGAGGTAGGGGACCAGAGTTCAGCTGTGGGTTTAGAGCAATTGTGAGGGGTGGTAGGCCAGAGTGAAAAGGTGAGTTTTGAGGGCCTTCTTGAAGGTGTTGAAGGAGGGGGCTGCCCTAATGGGTGGAGGTAGGGAGTTCCATAGTGTTGGAGCGGCTCTTGAGAAGTCCTGGAGGCGTGCATGGGACTGGGTGATGCGGGGGACGGTCAGGCGAAGTTCAATGGAGGAGCGTAGTGAGCGGCTTGGTGTGTATCTCTGAGTAAGATCAGAAATGTAGGTTGGACAGGTTTTGTGGACGGATTTGTAGGTCAGACACAATATCTTGAATCTGATTCTGGACTGGATAGGAAGCCAGTGGAGGGATTCACGGAGGGGAGCCGCCCTAGTGGAGCGATGGGAGGAGTGGATAATTCTGGCTGCCGCATTCATGATGGACTGCAGCGGGGCTATTCGGGTCATAGGGAGACCAGACAGAAGGGCATTGCAGTAGTCGAGGCTGGAAATTATGAGGTCATGGATGAGGAGTTTGGTGGTGACAGAGGTCAGGAAAGGGCGAATCTTACAGATGTTACGAAGGTGGAAGTTGCAGGACTTTGTGATGTTTTGGATGTGGGGAGGAGTCCAGGGTGACACCCAGACAGCGGGCTTGAGAGGTAGGGCGAATGGTAGTGTGGTTAACAGTGACCTGCACATCTGGGAGGTCCAGGGATAACCGTAGTGGGAAGATCATAAATTCCGTTTTGTCTAGATTTAGTTTCAGTAACCTAGCGGACATCCAGGAGGAGATGGCAGATAGGCAGGAGGAGACCTTGTCCATGGTAGTGGTGGATATGTCAGGGGTGTGGAGGTAGATTTGGGTGTCATCTGCATACAGATGATAGTTAAAACCCATGGAGGATATAACCTTGCCAATGGAGGATGTGTATAGGGAGAACAGTAGGGGGCCAAGGACCGAGCCTTGGGGGACTCCCACTGAGAGTTGGTTGGCAGTGGACGAGGACTCATTGAAGGAGGTCATGAAGGAGCGGTTGGAGAGGTAGGATGAAAGCCAGGTCAGGTCGAGATCGTGAATGCCCATGGACTGGAGGGACTGGAGTAATAGGGGATGATCTACTGTATCAAAAGCTGCTGAAAGGTCAAGGAGGAGGAGAATGGAGTATTAACCTTCGGCTTGGTATGCCCAGTTGCGCACGACTTCACCTAAAGTTGCGCACAACTGCACTATCGGGGCTGCCAGCGGGACCATGGAGGGAACGCAGAGCGCGCAGAGGGACCTCACGGTCTACGGTCTGCTTTTAATAAGTCTGTTCAGGGTCCCTTTCATTTCTTTGTCTCGCTTAAACCACACATTTACTCAAATCATTTACTTGAGCCGCGAAAACATTTAGGCGCAGCTATACTTTCAATATAAATTTACTAGTTACAGAGAAGTGGAGACACAGACTACAAAATTTGGGTGCAACACTATAATCTAATGGTTAAATCCCATAACGGTTATATATACCACTAGTGACCTAAGCCCGCTTAAAAGTGGGCTCTAGGTCTGTTACCGCCGCCACAGCGCACACCCGCCTGCCTTGCCGGCCAGCAGGCCTCCATAGACACAGGGACAGGACGCAGGGACACTTGCCTATTATTAGGTAGGATTGCAAAGATATTAGCAACCACTACAGCTTAACAGATTTAGGCAGGTTAGCGTTAGGTATACTTGGGGGGAGCTTAGTGTTATCATTTAGCGGTTATATACAATAACGGTTAAATATACTGTTAAGGTACCCATTAAAGGTACAATTTCAGATGCAATCTTTTATTGCACTTCTTAGGATCAAATTGTACAGAATACTGTGCAGTGAGAGGCGAAAATCGATGTAAAATGATTCTATGGTCAAATGGAACAGAAAATGTAATCAATCCGAAACTTATCTGAAGATAGAAAATGCCCTATTTGATTTGTTTATGAGAACAATTGATAATTACCTTCCAAGTACTTACGATCGTAAAAAGTGCATGGAAAGACCGCATCTGATGAAAAAAATTGTACTGTTAATGGGCACTAGAGATGGCCCGAACGGCGAACGGTTCCAATTAGGCTACACTCCCTCCTGAGCCCCCGCCCCCCCATCTTATAAAAGGCAGACAGCGTCAGGCTTTTCACTCACTCGTGTGCCTGCAGTAATTAGAGAAGGGAGAGCTGCTGCAGACTCTCATAGGGAAAGCTTAGTTAGGCTCTTGTAGGCTTGTTAGCTTGCTCCTTGCTGATTCTTGTTGCTAAAAAAGCACCCACAACAGCTCTTTTGAGAGCTAATCTTGTTCTTGTGATCTATTTTTTTTCTGTGTGTCCCACTGACACTTGTGTTGCATAGACAGCCTTGCTAATTCCTACTGTGTGTGCGCCACTGCCAGACCCAGCACATTCAGTGACTACTACCTGTGTGTGTGACAGGTGCACATTGTAATACCCACTGCATATACCTACTACTACCTGTTGTTCACTTCAGTGCACCCACCTACCTACGTGAGCGCACGCAGTGTGATATACCACTCCCTGCATACCTGTTAACTGCACCTGTGTGACTGCACATTGTATTACTCACGTCAGTGCATACCTTTCACTTCATCCCCCCCCCCCCCCCCGATATGGACAAAACAAAAGGTAGAGTCAGGCCACCTGGCAGGTCTGTTCGAGGTCGCGCTGTCGTGATTTCGTGTGGCCCTCAACCAAAGTACAGTGTTCAGAAGAACCCCCAATGTTCAACATCAACCCCCAATGTTGTCAGGACGTAGTTGACTACTTAACACAGAACACCTCATCTTTCTCAGCTTCCGCACGGAAGCGTGACATATCTTCCTCCTCCTGCTGTGATTCTGGCACCCCACTTAACACTCAGTCGGCCGTCACCACCAAAGTGACATCATCCCAGCGCTCACCGGTGTGGACATTTTTTGTGTGTCTGCCTCAGATGAGAGCAATGCCATCTGTACTCTCTGCCACCGAAAATTGAGCCGTGGAAAGACCAAGACCCGCGTAGGGACAACTACCTTACAAAGGCACATGATTACAAAGCACAAACTGCAATGGGATGACCACCTGAGGAAAAGCAGCACACAAAAGCAAAGCCACACACCGCAGTGGAAGAGACCAGGCCCAAGGCCGGATTTAGGCCAAGGCCACCTAGGCCTTGGCCTACGGCACCACAGGAGCAAGGGCACCAAAGCAGCAGGCTAAGCTGGTGCAGCATTTCCAAGCTTGCAAATTCTGCAATGCAGGGAGCTCAGGCGAGCACCTGACTGTGGTACTCTGCTGCTAGCCGCCTGTGCAGCAGCCGTCTTGCTCTCTGTGCACATTTGCATTGTGGCCGGCTGCTCAGGACTATGAAGTCGAGCTGGCTACCGATACTGAAAGAGGAGGGGGGGAGGGGGGATGAAGGGAGTCATCTGGCTACCTACGCTGGAGAGAAAGAGGTCATCTGGTGACAGTGGCCTTGGGCGGTAAAGAGTATAAATCCGTCCCTGACCAGGCCGCAATTTTTTCTCAAAAAAGGCGATACCTAAACTGTACCGTGATGAAAGGCAAGTGGTGACATCTCTGGCACACAGCGTTGGGTCAAGGGTCCATCTGACCACGCCTGCCACAAGACTAAGTCGCTCCCCACACAGCATCTCTGCCCGCAGGCCCCGCTTGACTGCCTTCTCCGCCACCACCAACAGGGTCCAGGACTCCAGGTGGACTCCTGAATTTTTAAGGCTGAACTAATTATCTGGTGCGTGTACTTGCCTGCCTAATTTTTCTGGCTGCACTGCAGCTGCAAAAACAAAACAAAAGGCATGTACATGTGCCAATTCCCCTTCGTGATCATTACCTTGCCTCGGTGAAGGGGCTTGCATATCAATGAAGCAATGACCGCCGGCTATTTGAGTGTCTCGGGGGGGGGGGGGGGGGGGACCCAAGATAATAAGCCGGGCAGTTTCTAGGCTAAATTGCACCCAGGGCGAGGGTGTAAAAATTGTGCCCCCCCTCCCCCCGTGGACTCGCAAACCCTTACTCTTTAGGGACAGTTGCACAGCCACAGGTCACAAGTAGATCTGCCTACTTACTAGGGACCAGCCGCTCATCCAGGAGGAAACAGGGACCAGGAAAACACACAGATGAAGAGAGCCGGACTGGACATCAGGTGTCATCACGCGGGGGTGACGTGATGATGACGTGACGTCTGATGCAGGCAAACCAGGAGGAGTCAAGGAAGGTGATCGAGCTGGTAATCTTCTTCTTCCATTTGACTGCACTGCGGTTATGTCCTTCTGCCTGCGCCCCCCTTCTTCTACTTGCCGGGCTGAGC
Organism: Hyperolius riggenbachi; assembly: GCF_040937935.1. NCBI lineage: Eukaryota > Metazoa > Chordata > Amphibia > Anura > Hyperoliidae > Hyperolius > Hyperolius riggenbachi. The sequence goes on along the minus strand of NC_090651.1, from coordinate 39,876,236 downwards.
CCAGGGCGGTTGCCCTGCCCGCACTGCCCAAGAAACAGACCTGATAATAAGGTCGTTGCTTCATTGTGGACAGACCAAATTTGATCAGCTGGACAGTCACTGTTCTGTCATTCAGCTATCTCAGCCCGGCGACCGTATGGGCTTGAAAACTGCCACGGCCTGCACTCTGGCCATGGTGCGCAGCAGTCCAGCATGGCCGTCACTACGCAAACAGCTGTTTGCGGTGCGTTAACATCGAGTTTGGTGTATCAGTGTGAAGCAGTACTCTAATTACACTCCCTGATTGATGTATACCCATGCAAGATGTTTTAACGCACTTTAGGCCTGCAATTTAGCATGCAATGTGATTTCTGCCCTTAAAACGCTGCTTTGCATCGAATCCAGATTTTTTCCCCGGGACTTTTGGTGGCTATCCTACTCCGCCATGCCCCCCTCCAGGTGTTAGACCCCTTGAAACATCATTTCCAGCACTTTTCTGGCCAGCATAAGTGTTTCTAGCTTTCAAAGTTCGCCTCCCCATTGAAGTCTATTGCGGTTCGCAAAAGTTCGTGCGAACCGAACTTTTGTGGAAGTTCGTGAACCTGAAAAATCAGAAGCTCGGGCCATCTCTAATGGGCACCTTTGCAATGATTTTGGGATTACGTTTTAGTCTTAGTTTTAGACATATATGGTGGGAGGTTAGTGTTAGGTGTAGGTAGGGGGTAGGTTAGTGTTAGGCATAGATGAGGAGGTTAGTGTTAGGTGTAGGTAGGGGGTAGGTTAGTGTTAGGCATAGATGGGGAGGTTAGTGTTAGGTGTAGGTAGGGTGTAGGTTAGTGTTAGGCATAGATGGTGGGAAGTTAGTGTTAGGTGTAGGTAGGGGATAGGTTAGTGTTAGGTATAGGTAGGGGGTAGGTTAGTATTAGACAGATGGGGAGGTTAGTGTTAGATGTAGGTAGGGGGTAGGATAGTGTTAGGCTTAGATGGGGAGGTTAGTGTTAGGTGTAGGTAGGGGGTAGGTTAATGTTAGGCATAGATGGTGGGAGGTTAGTGTTGGGTCTAGGTAGGGAGTAGGATAGTGTTAGGCATAGATGGGGATGTTAGTGTTAGGTGTAGGTAGGGTGTAGGTTAGTGTTAATCATAGATGATGGGAGGTTAGTGTTAGGTGTAGGTAGGGGTTAGGTTAGTATTAGACATAGATGGGGAGATTAGTGTTAGATGTAGGTAGGGGGTAGGATAGTGTTAGGCTTAGATGGGGAGGTTAGTGTTAGGTGTAGGTAGGGGGTAGGTTAGTATTAGACATAGATGGGGAGATTAGTGTTAGATGTAGGTAGGGGGTAGGATAGTGTTAGGCTTAGATGGGGAGGTTAGTGTTAGGTGTAGGTAGGGGGTAGGTTAATGTTAGGCATAGATGGTGGGAGGTTAGTATTAGATCTAGGTAGGGAGTAGGTTAGTGTTAGATATAGATGGCGGAGGCTAGTGTTAGGTGTAGGTAGAGGGTAGGTTAGTGTTAGGCATAGGTGGGTGGGAGAGATTAGTTTTAGGCATACGTAGAGGGTAGAATAGTGTTAGGCATAGATGCAAGGAAGGTTAGTGTGAGAATAGGAATAAGATATGGTGATAATATAACATCGGTAACATTTCTGATGCTATACTTTCCAGAATAGCTGCTAGTAAAATAGAGGCAATATTACAGATATACTTTTGGCAAATGTCCTACTGGCTTTTTTAAATAGATGCACATTTACTTGCTAACACTCCACTTCTTAAAAGATGTCCCACACAAGTCTTTTCCAGGATCACGGCACTACAACAAAACATAATGCATTCTCTTTTTATATTCTAGTTGAGTTATAATAACATAAATTTTATGTCCTAAAACAAACAGACTGGCAGCACTCAGTCCCTACTGAACTTAACCTGCCTTCCTCCTTTTCACTCAAGAGATGCCTTCCTTTGCCCAGTGCTACAATGGCTGCAGATCATCTAGAGGATCTTGTTCAGACTTCTCTTACCTCTTAGCTGCAAAGATCTCTACAACATGTTATTTCCCCCATCCTCTTAAACACAACCCTAATTTTCACATACCATGCAGGCAAACTGCTTACTGCTGTGCTTCACTGGTTGGTATCTATTATACAGTTTAGGAGTTACATTTCCTGACACTAGGAGATCTCTGTGATGTTCTTCAGAGGTGTAGAGGTCCAAAGTGTGACTAAGACAACCAACGGAATTTGAACTGGTTGAAATCTCACCTGTGTGGAATGTTGTTTCTTTGAATATCTGGAAAGTTGCAAAGACAACACTTTACTACTCAGCAGGGTGGTAACTACTGGGGTGCAGCCCCGGCAACTGCAGGTGGGCCCAGAGGTGTTCGGGAGCCCGACTAGAAACCTTTTCCCCCCTTCCAATACTCCAGATTAGCTATTTTTGCAGCTACACTTGTTTGTTATGGGTGTGAAGATCCTGATGGTCACACTTGTTATATGACCCTAGTAAGGTGGACTCCAGGCTGTGAGGGTTACGGAGGAGAGGCAATGGAAGGGTTATGAACATTAAGGGAGGCCCAGTCAAAGTTTTGCAGGGGGAGGGGGCATTATTTGTAGTTACACCACTGCAACTCAAGGTGTCACCTACTAAAGCCTAGCCATGACTGGGTGCCCTTCTTGGGGGTCGTCATCAGCAGGAAGAAGGGAAGAGCCAAGATTCTATTCTTAGAAGGATGTGCTACACATATAAATACATTCAGGACATTCTTTTCAGCCACCGACTGAGCCCTGTTTCCTGTATAATATGGATATAATAAGGAAGTTGCAGCCATAGAACACATGTTCTACTCTATCATTCTAGGTAACAAACTGATCAGAGCAGGGACAAGGTCCTCCAGCACCCAGGGCTGAGACACCAAAGTGCGCCCCTCCATCCCTCCCACCCCAGCTGTCACACACTGATTGCTATTGGACTAAGAGGACCACAGGGCCCACAACCTCCCCAACACCTTAATATCTAGTTATCTGGCTTGCAGTCACTGCTATGTATCCCCTTTTCTTATTTCTTTCTGCTTCATACACAATTAGGAATGACAGCTGAATTAATTGTGCGCCCCCTCCTACACTGCGCCCTGAGGCTGGAGCCTCTCCAGCCTATGCCTCGGCCCGGCCCTGAAACTGATCAGTAGGTGAGAATGAGCAAAGATAAAGAAATGCTGGCACTGCTGCGGTGACTGGATTTATTGTAGCAAAAATAGACATCAAAGGTACAAAACCAAGTAGAAAAATGTATAAAAAGGATGGTACACCTACCAAAGTGAGTGAGGAGGCACTGTGGGTGGTGGTGGGTGCCGGGTACAGGATGCCTGACGGCTGTTTCACGCACAACTGTGCTTATACGAAGGCTGCGTAGCACCCACCACCACCCACAGTGCCTCCTCACTCAATTTTGTATGTGTACCATCCTTTTTATACATTTTTGTACTTGGTTTTGTACCTTTGATGTTTAGTTTTGCGACAATAAATCCAGTCACCACAGCGGTGCCAGCATTTCTTTATCTTTGCTCATTCTCACCTACTGATTTACTAACGACTACTGCCAGCTTGAGCACGCTGATGAGGGGCATCTAGGAAGAGGCACACGCTACTCCACTAGTGCATGTTCTACAGCCACGACTGTATCCAGACTGCAGTGCCAACCTATTGCTATCTTTTGTATCTGCTAGATAACAAACTGGCAACGGACGCCGCTTTCAGTTTTTTTTTTGTTTTTGTTTGTATTTTTCTGTCGTTGTATATTTTCTTAGATCACTGTCTACCTTTGTTTTAGTATGTTCTTTACTACCTCTACCTGTTCTTTACTACCTTTATTATAATCCTATGTTTGTATATTACTTTGTATACCATAATAATGGAAAATGATGGTTCTAACTTAAAAAAGGAAAAAAAAAGAAAAGAGTAATGATAATATAATGTAGATGACAGACAATCTTCATATTACTTAGGCTACATTCCAAGTCAGCTTGGATAAATTGTTTTCATATCACAAAGCATACTGGCCACATTTTTGGCCAAGAAAATATATTTCTCAATAATGAGAACATAGTTCCAGGTCTACCTTCCAGGAGCATTGAAATGAATGTCATCAGTAACTTGTACACAAAATGGAGGTTAAAGAGTAACTGTAACCAATGATTGAACGTCTTCATCGCAATCAGTAGCTGATACTCCCTTTCTCATGATAAATCTTTACCTTTTCTCGAATAGATCTTCAGGGGGGTCTGTATGGCTAATATTGTGGTGCAACCCCTCCCACAGTGTGATGTCAGGACTTAGGTCTTGACAGTTTCCTGTCTGCGAACCTCATTGCATTGTGGGAAATAATGTCTGTTTCCAAATGCCAAGCAACCAGTATCTCCCTCTGTGCATATGTATATCTATAAAAAAAATAACCTTTTAGCCTATCACATTGTTGGTGTTGTTTTTTTTTTATGTCTGCCAGTAGTAAAGATGATTACGTGCAGGCTGATTTTGACTAAAATAATATGAACAAATTACATGGGGAATATCAATCATTTCTTGATCTTTCTTCTATTTTGTAACTTCTCACTTTGCAATTTATTAATTTATTTTTTGCTCATTTTCGCTGAAGTCTCCCTTTGATGGAATTTAGACCCATATACTGCACATACCTCAAGTAGATGACAGCTCAAACTCTCACGAGGAGTAGTAATGGGCTACCTTCTTGTGGTGCAGTTACCTGGGTAAACCTAATAGGCCAACTTCTTGGGTTTGGTAAGGTCCTCAAACAACCTAATGCTGATGCAGATACAGGGTCATCCAACAAAACCACACCACAAGTGTGTTCATCACAGACTCATCAGCTCCCTCCCCCTCCCTGGTCAGCCATCGCCTCTCTGATCCTTCCCAGCCCAGCATGGCCATTCTTCACTCTTGTTGCAGGGGAACCAGGCTGATGTCACAGCTTGCCTATCCAACTCTCCGTTGGCTTGAGATCAGCCATGCAAAATGAGTGAATGCCAGGCAGGGGATGGAGCTGAGAGGTGATGGCATGACATGGAATGGGTGATCATCATGCAGTTTGGTGTGCAGATGATGAACCCATGAATCTCAACATGAACACTGGTTTGTGAAGTCACCAACACTAACTGGAAAGAGCCTGTTAACCCAAACCAACATGGCTTCTCCTATGAAATGAAGCCACAAATGTAAGATTATTTAGGCAATTATAGACCTAACTTTGGGAAAAGTCAGGTTAGTTTTTGTTTCCGCCCCTAGGCCAACTTTCTTGTAGCTCCCATTTCATGTGCAGCTCCCCCTCCTATTCCCTGTGCATACCCCTCTTCCATGTCTAACATTCATGTACAGCGGCCTCCTTTTATATAAAAATCCCTTGGGGCTGCAGCTCCCTGTTTCTACCTAATGCTCCTTATTTGCAACCTCTGTATTCCATTTGCAGCAAACCTTCTTCTACGATAAGCCGCCCCTCTGCCAGCTGCCGCTCAAGGCCTGGGTCCTTGTGGCCTGGCTTTCCAGAAATCCAAATGTTTTATTGGGTTTTTTTAACATTTTTTTAGCCAGGAAGGAGACAAAACTGTGACACTTGGGTTACATTTTTATACCTATATATTGCGTCGAGTTCATATAGCATCAAAAAGCCATACATACTTGAGTTTTACTTACGTCAACAAAATTCTCCCTTGGCTCACCCTTTTCACAAATGACCCTGGATGCCCCATATTATTATTTTGCTGTCAGGAGAATTATTTACAATGCTCTCATAGGTTATATTCATAGTAGATTGCATTTCTCTTATCTCCCTCTCTCTGATCAGATGCCCAACGTCCTAAAATAACTTTTATCCTCCTGACCGGCGGCTGGGTTCACGCAGTGTTAAGTGCTAATGCATTTAGTATGGCTGTATTCAGTACTCCTGGCGCCAAGGAGTTAAGACGGTGTGGCTGGCAAGCCAGTGAGTGTATTGCTAAGAGCAGCAAAGCTCCTCTGGAATAGGCATCGAAGGCTGGCTGGCACTCTAGGTAAAGTGGAACGCTGCAAGACAAAGACAATCGAATTACGACGTTCGTCTCGTAGGATGGGGAGACTCCGCTTCTCATGAAAGCATTTCAACAGGCAACGTAATATATAAGTTTCATTATTATTTTAATATTTATATAGCACCGACATATTCCATAGAGATGTACAGTATATTGGCTTGTCACTTAAAGGGGCACTATGGCGGAAAAATTTTAAAATTTAAAATATGTGCAAACATATACAAATAAGAAATACGTTTTTCCAGACTAAAATGAGCCATACATTACTTTTCTCCTATGTTGCTGTCACTTACAGTAGGTAGTAGAAATCTGACAGAAGCGACAGGTTTTGGACTAATCAACAACAACAACAACAACAAATAACATTTGTAAAGCGCTTTTCTCCCATGGGACTCAAAGCGCATAAGCATGGCTCCGACCATCGTGGTACAGAGGAAGAATTTTATAAATCTGGAAATGCCAGGCTAAACAGGTGGCTTTTCAGTCTGGATTTGAATAGCTCCAGGGATGGTGCTGTCTTTACTGGGTGTGGTAGGGAGTTCCAAAGAGTAGGGGCAGCATGACAGAAGGCTCTGTCTCCAGATTTTTTGAGGTGCACTCTGGGAGTGACCAAGTTTATAGAACTTGCTGATCTGAGGTTGTGAGAGGTGTGGTGCAGCTTCAGCAAGTCCTTCATGTATCCAGGGCCCAGATTGTGCAGGGATTTGAATGTCAGCAGTCCAATCTTGAAGAGTATTCTCCATTCTAATCCATCTCTTCATAGGGGATTCTCAGGGATTTATTTATTTTCAAAAGCACTTAGTGAATGGCAGTTGCTCTGTCCAACTGCAAAAAACTGTGTAGCTAGCAGGGAAGCTGGCCAGCATCATTGTGTAAATCCTTTTAAGGGGAAATTTGTATAAAGAGTAAAAGCCTTGCTGAGAATCCCCTATGAAGAGATGGACTAGTCCAAAGCCTGTCACTTCTGTCAGATTTCTGCTACCTACTGCTTGAACTGGTAGTGAGCAATTGTGTGTGTTGCAGTTAGCATTCAGTTTAGAGACAATGGGGGTGAAGTCCCTGGAAGTGAGAGATACAGGGCTCGCCGGCATATCCCTCTAGGGGCTCGATTTACAAAACGGTGCTAACTTTAGCACTGGTCCTTAGCATGTCTAAACGCAGTTTAAATGTGAGAAGTAGTGATCGTGCGCAAAGTACCGCGCGCAAAGCTTTGCGCGCGCACTGCACAGAGCGCAGGACGCTTTGCGGGAAGTGCCCACTAAAGCCTCTGGGACTTAGCGCGCGATCTGATTGAGAAAACCGGTGCTAACCTACTTAGCACCCTGGTTAGCACGCCTAAAGACTTTAGACATGCTAAGTAGGTTAGCACCGCATAGTAAATCAAGCCCTAGGTATCGCATGGTGGTTTAGGGGCCCCTGGCCAGTGAGGGAGACTGGGGCCCCCAGCTGTCGTGCGAACCAGTGTTTGTGATTTTAAATTTCTTTTTTTGCAGCTTCCAGGATGCGTTTAACAGGTGAGTTGTTAGGGAGGGGACTGTGTGGGAGATGCCTACACGCGGCAGTCCCTGTAAAAGATGTAATCAACGATTACATCCAACCGAAGCTTCCCACCTGAATGCTAATTTATGCAATTCCTGCTAGATTTGGTATGGCAGGCAAAGGGTGTATGGCCGTACACCTGATTGGCCGACTGGCGCCTGCTGACCAGGTAAAGGTAGGAAATAGCTTGAACTGGTAGTGAGCAATTGTGTGTGTTGCAGTTAGCATTCAGTTTAGAGGCAATGGGGGTGAAGTCCCTGGAAGTGAGAGATCCAGGGCTCGCCCGCATTTCCCTCTAGGTATCGCCTGGTGGTTCAGGGACCCCCTGCCAGTGAGAGAGACTGAGGCCCCTGACTGTCGTGCGAACCAGTGTTTGTGACCTACTGTAAGTGACAGCAACATAGGATAAAAGTAATTGATGGCTCATTTTACTCTGGAAAAATGTACTTCTTATTTGTCTATGTTTGCACATGTTTTAAATTTTACAATTTTTCGCCATAGCGCCCCTTTAACCTTCTTGGCGGTAACCCCGAACGTAGTTCGGGGTAAGCCGCCGGAGGGTGCCGCTCAGGCCCTGCTGGGCCGATTTGTTTAATTTTTTTTTTGCTGGACGCAGCTAGCACTTTGCTAGCTGCGCCAGCACCCCGATCGCCGCCGCCGCGCGCCCTATCACCGCTATACGGTGCGGCGCGCGCCCCCCCCCCCCCCCAGACCCCGTGCGCTGCCTGGCCAATCAGTGCCAGGCAGCGCCGAGGGGTGGCCCGGGACTCCCAATGACGTCCCGACGTCATCCCGCCCGTCGCCATGGCGACGGGGGAAGCCCTCCAGGAAATCCCGTTCTTTGAACGGGATTTCCTGATCGGAGATCGCCGAAGGCGATCGAAGAGGGCGGGGGGATGCCGCTGAGCAGCGGCTATCATGTAGCGAGCCCTGGGCTCGCTACATGATATAGGAAAAAAAAAATTTAAAAAAAACTGCCGCGCTGCCTCCTGGCGTATTTTTTTATACCGCCAGGAGGGTTAAAGGGAGTCTGAAGTGAAAATAATTTTTTTTAAAAAAAATACTTACCTAAGGAGAGGGAAGACTCTGGGTCCTATAGAGCCTCACCGGACTCCTCATTCCCTCTCAGAGACTGCTCTCTTCCATGTTGGGTGGGCTTCGGAAGTCTTCGGAAGCACTTGGTCTACAGAGGTCTGCGGGGGAACGAGAGGACCGTGAGGAGAACAGGAAGGCTCTATGTTACCCAACCCTGTACTTAAAGTGAACCTGAGATTAGAGGGATACAGAGGCTGCCATATTAACTTCCTTTTAAACAATACTAGTTGCCTGGCAGCCCTGCTCATCTATTTGTATGCAGTGGTGTCTAAATTACACCCGAAACAAGCATGCAGTTAATCTTGCCAGCCCTGACAATATTGTCAGAAACACCTGATCTGCTGCATGCTTGTTCAGGGTCTATGACTGAAAGTATTACAGGCAGAGGATCAGCAGGATAGCTAGGCAACTGGTATTGCTTAAAAGGACGTAAATATGGCAGCCTCCATATCTCTCTCACCTCGGGTTCACTTTAAGGCCCATCAACACTGCATGTTTTATGGAATCCACGAAAGTAGCTAATCAGCACTGCTGAGACGTTAATTACCTTACCTGTGCATGTTTGTCGTTTTCTGCAAAATGTACTGTTGGTGGGCCTTGCGGATAAGGTTGGGGAACTGTGCTCTAGGACCCAGAGCCTTACCTCTCCTTAGGTAAGTATCTGTTTTTTATATTTATTTTCGCTACAGATTCAATTGAAGTGTACCTCAGAGGGGCTCACAATCTAATCCCTACTGTAGTCATATGTCTGTATGTATCGTAGTCTATAGCAAATATTAAGGGGCCCATACACCTAATGATTTTCCCACCGATATACGGCCGATTCGATCACAGTGATCGAATCGGCTGTGAAATCGCCGTGCACACCGCTGACAGAACGATCGATTTCCATCCGAAATCGATTGTTCCCGTCGATCCGTCCGTGCAGAAGATTTTTCTCGATCACGGGGGGTCGGGAGTGCGTCGATAGCGGCGTTCGAATGCCCGACGACCGACGCAATACAGCAGGTATACATTACCTGTTCCGGCCGGCGCAAGTCCCCTGGTCCCCGCTGTCTTCTTTCTGCGCTGGGTTCCGGACCGGCTGCAGCTACACAGAACTTCCTGTCCCGGCAGGAAGTTAAAACAGCAGAGTGCCCTCTACTGTTTAAACTTCCCCTGGACAGGAAGTTCAGTAGCTGCAGGAACGGTCTGGAGCCCGGAGCGGAGAAGAAGACAGCGAGGACCAGGGGACTCGCGCCGGCTGGAGCTGGTAATGTATGCATGGGGGGGGGGGGGGGGGCGGCAGCAGCGGCAGCTCCACAGATTGTGATCCGTTTCAGGCTGAAATCGATCAGAGAGGGCTCTATCGGTTGATCGAATCTGTTGGCAAATCGACCAGTGTATGGCCACCTTTAGGGGGAAGCCAATTAACTGATCTGTATGTTTTTGGGATGAAACTGTAGTGCCCGGAGGAACCCCACACAGACACAGGGAGAACATACAAACTCTGGGCAGATAGTGCCCTGACTGGGATTCAGAACGGGGACCCCGTGCTGCAAGGCGAGAGCGCTAACCACTCCATCGCCGTGCTGCTCATGTTTGATGTGTTATTAATAGGCCCTAATATAATAAAAACCCAATAAAATAGTGTAATTAACTATGGAAACGCTCAGGCCTAAATTCCCAGCAATCTATACAATGTGTCAGACCCCGCCACTAAATGATCTTCCTCTAATAACAATAACAAAATTATACTGCACATCGGATGTTGTTACGCAATTATAAGCAATTCTTTCTTTTACAGGGAGCAATATATCACGGCGCTAAATACGGTCGGTCCTAGGATGCCACGGCTTCTCAGATTTAATTTGGCGAAGGAAGTGGCTTAAATTAGTTTACGAGCTAATTTTATAACAAGGCTTAATAGCTACTGTGCTTTGGGCACTAATAAGTCCTGAAACTGCAGCGAGGATTTTTTTTTCTTGGCTGCTGTCAGGCGAGCGTTTTTTAGCAAATCGGGAGCATGACCTCTTTTTCGGTACTCACAGTTCATTGGCAGCGCTGCTATCTGCGAGTGTGTTGTCAAACAAGGACCCTGGCGGTTACAAGGCAAAACAAAATATCTAATCTGCAATGGAGAACTATTCATTTGCAACTAGACACAGTGGGACGGCTTGACAAGGGAACCTGTGGCATCGGGTGGGCAGCTGCTTGCCTGAGGGCTTTCGTGCCTGCCATTATTTTTTTTTCTTTTAACGACAAAAACAACAGATGAAAGGATACAGATTACAGAAGCTTTACAGAGGTATGAAAATACAATAGAATAACATTTGTAAAGTGCTTTTCTCTCATAGGGCCATAGCCTATTACTGAACTCGCCATCGCTTAGCGCTGTTGAGTTCTTAAATTAGGCAATAGGAGCCGATGAAAATGGTCCAGACAGTGGACCAATGGGGAGCCGTGGCAGGAACTTTAAAGAGACTCTGTAACAAAATGTTCAGCCTTATTTCTTCTATCCTGTAAGTTCCTATACCTGTTCTAATGTGCTCTGTCTTACTGCAGCCTTTCCTAGTTACACAGTGGCTGTGTTATCTTTGTTATATAATCTAATCTTCTTTCCTCTGCGGGCTCTGTCGGGCTCAGGCACTCAGGCTGGAATGTGCTGGTCTGCTTGTGATAGGATAGAAGCTATACACACCCTCTCCAGGCCACCTCCAAGCTCTGTATGACTCACACACTGAGCTACTCTCAGCCTATCACATGCTGTTCGCAGCCATGTCTTTTGTTTGTAAACACTGCCTAAAACTTGCAATTACAAGCCAGGATTGCAGCAGGGAGTGGCAGAAACAGCACAGAGGGGCCCAGGAGAACATAATGAATAGAATGGTATGCTTTTTATTGTAAGAATTTTAGAGTACAGATTCTATTTAAAGATTCTTTTCCGGGGCTCCGATAACAGTAATTATAGTGAGAGATACACTGTAATGACTGCATCGGGACTTGTGGTGATAGGCTGCGGATGTTTAGCTGTGGTCGGTAAATTACTGGGGTGTAACTGGCTCAGTTGCGGGGGGCTTCAGCAATGTGTGGGAGCCCGACTGGGAGCTCTGGGGGTCTCCTTATTAAAGGAGACTCCCAGATGCAGCAGGGGATGTTCGGCGGGTGTGCGCCCATCTCTGGAGAGTGAGGCTGTAGTACTGAAGGACAGCACCCCAGCGTAAAACCTCAATCCTCATCGCCTGTAACATAGGAGCATGGCTCAGGCTTTTGCCTGAGTAATGCTCCCTAATGATCGGCTATCGCATAAAGGAAAACGGCAATAGAATTTGCTGGTAATCCTCGCATGATGGCAAGGAGATAGGATATAGTCCGTTATGCTCAAAGTGCATAAAAATGTCTGAGATTAATACCTGGTTGTAGGACAGACTGTGTTACAGAGGAAAAAAGTTATATGTTGTTCATAAAGGCCAGACTAAACGGGTGGAACTTATATGGTTGGACTTATTTGCCTTCAGGAATGGAGCTCTCTTGATTGGTGTGGTAAGGAGTTCCAAAGGGTAGGGGCAGCATGACCGAAAGCTCTGTTTACAAAGGTTTTGAGGTGGACTCTGGAGGTGACCAAGTTTTTAGATCCTGTTGATCATCTGAGGTTGTAGCGTGCCAGTTTTGAAGATGATACTCCATTTTATGGGTAGCCAGTGGAGTGAGCAAAGGATCAGTATTATGTGGCAATGGCGGCCTTGTGTCAAGGCTCTGGACTATCTGCAGGCAGTACAGGTCTTCATTTTAATGGCCTGTACAGTATTGCAATAGCCTAGCTGTGATGTAATAAAGACGTAAACTAGGGTTGGAAGATTCACTGAAGGCACGAGTTGCCTAATTTTTGCAATGTTCCTTAGGTGAAAAAAATTATTCTGCTGAGATTTGGTTCCAGAAGTTTAACTCCTCATAATTGATAACAGCAATAGCAGTACAGAAGTGGAAAGGGGCTATTTATGACAGTTATTTATTTACTGCCCTCTTTGTTCTTCTGATGTAACAGTATCTTGAGGCTTCCAGGCACTTGTACTTACTGTAAATCAGTTGGGAGATTTTAAAGAGTATCTGAAGTGACATGTGGGCTGACGAGACAACCATGTGTAGATGTAGTGCCTCCTCCTGCTTACTGTACTGCTGAACTCAGGCTAGCACGTGCCAGCTGTGCATTGTTAATAGGCTCTTGGGTATAATATAGCCGAGTGGCATTCGGCTCTGGTGGTTTGGCAGCAAATGCCGGCACTTCATTACTGACTTTTGTATAGCCGAGTGTCGGGGGAAGGGGGAGTTTGATGTTCTGCAGTCTAAAGCCCAAAACATACTACACTCTTTTGCAGGGTTACAGAAAATATGTGGGGAAAATACGGTGCCGGGCAGTTTGGCGCAGGGCGAGCCGAATGACAGCTCTCCCTGCTGCCGCTAACATCTCTGGCGGTGTGAAATACTTTTCCCCCTCCGAGTTGCCGCAACTTGGAGGGAGATGCTATTCAGGGTCTGGCAACCGTCAGAGCCCCGAATTAACATTACACGGGGCGCGCTATGCCCATTGCTGCTATGACAGTGCCCAGTTTTGGCACTCCACGCCGGGTCCCGAAATGGACTGATCCCGAAAATATGGGTTCCAGAGACACCCTGGAAGTCGTTATCTGCAACTTAGGGAAGTTGGGCAATCCTCCCCCACAGGTGGGTTTGCGGCATGAGGGGACATTAGAGTTAGGCATCATGCAGATAGGGTTAGGCACCGGTGGGAGGTCAGTTAGGGTTAGGCATGGGGGGGTGGTTAGGATTAGGCATCAGTATGGGAAGAGCTCATGTGGGAATATGGTTGTTTAGCAATTGTAAAATATTGGTAAAATTTATTGTTGCATTACTGTCGGAATTACCACTGCGCAATAATATAATATTGGTAATTTTACTGATATTCTGCTAGAAGCTATTTCCGGTGCCAAAATTCCCGCTGCACCTATTTTGAATGTACAACTTTGCCAAAGTCTTTAACTCCTTCCAGATCTCTGCTACACACATGTACGCCCTTGTAAACTTCACTTGCGAATCAGGAAGTAGATATGCATATTTGTTTACTTACCGCCACGGCCTTCATCACAATCCCCCTATTCCGTGATCGGTGAATGGGAAACAGCTGTTCCCAAAGCTGATCACAGTGCCTGTGATGCATGAAAGTCAGCGTAAACAGATGCACATAACACTTCCGTGTACTGTCCACAGTACACAAGATTTAAAGGGAACCTAAACTAAGAAGGATATGGATTTTTCCTTTAAGGCTAGTTTCACAGTGGGACGTTACAGACGCACGTTAGAGCAGCCTGTAACGCAGCCCACCGCACAGTAATGAAAAATCAATGGGGCTGTTCACAGTGCGGACGTTGCGTTACATTGTAACGCTGCGTCACAAGACAACGTACTGCATGCAGTACTTTGGACGCGGCTGAGCCGCGTTAGACTGCTTGCACATGCTCAGTAATGTGGGGGAGGAGCGGAGATCGGCCAGGCACATGGCTAATTAATATGCACTGCACGTTATGACGTGCAGTGTTTACTTCCTGGAGCAGCCGCTCTGTGCGGCGATTGGCCGGCGGGACCACGTGATGCCGCATGCGCACAAGAGTGCGCATCACGGCATCACTGACGCCAGAGTGAGCTGCACAACGCGGCTCACTCTGACGTCCATATCCAGCACCACCAGGCATTCCGTTAGGGGGACGTTATGCGACCTTAACGCCCCCTCTAACGCAACATCCTGGTGTGAAATTAGCCTTAGGCCTCTTTCACAGTGGGACATTAAAGTCACACGTTTTCCTTTTAGGCCTCTTTCACAGTGGGACATTAAAGTCACACGTTATAAAAAATTATAACGCAGACTAACGCACAGCAATACAAAGTCTGTGCGACATTCACAGTGCACATGTTGCATTGTGTGTAACGTGTAGCAATATTTAGACAGTGCTGCATGCTGTGCGTTTAGCAATACATTTGCTGCGTTATGTGTGTTGCACATGCTCAGTAATGTTTTATTTTTATTTTTTTAATGTAACGCATGCGACGTTTTCGTACCATCAGTATGCAACAAAAACGGCGCACCAAGAGACACATAACGCAGTGCAAAATAACGTCCAATTTCATAACCTGCATGCGCTGGGTTAGGGGCACGTTGTGCGACTTTAACGTTGCATCAAACGCAACATCCCACTGTGAGGGCTGGAACCCACTAGAGTGATTTTTTGAGCGTTTAGGGAGCGCTTTGAATCGCTAGCGCTTTCCCTGAACGCTCTGCCAATGTAAATAAATGTAACAAATTCCACAGTAGCGATTGCGATTAACAAAATCGCAATCGCAGGACATGCAGCATTTTGAAAGCGTTTACGCTTCAATGTAATGTACTGAAGCGCTGGCAAATCACTCATGAATTGCTACACATAGCGATTTGAGTGCGATTGCAAACTGTAAATAAAATGATGATACATTGAAAGGAACAATAAGAATTAAAATCACTAATCGCAAATCACTACACAATCGCTGGCAAAAAGCTTACACTTTTTAAAATCGATCCCAAAAGCGTCAGAAAACGCTCATGAAATTGCGTACAAATCGCTTATTAAAAATGCTACCGATTGTACTAGCGATTTTCGATTTGTAGTGGGTTCCAGGCCTGAAAGAGGCCTTAAAATAACACCAGTTGCCTGGCTCTCATGCTGATCCTGTGTCTCTAATACTAATAGCCACAACCCCTCAACAAGCATGCAGATCAGGTGCCTGGACTGAAGTCAGGATTAGCTGCATGCTTGTTTCAGGTGTGTGATTCAGACACTACTACGGCCAAAGAGATCGACAGGACTGCCAGGCAACTGGGATTGTTTAAAAGTAAACATCTATATTAACCATCAGTTAAGGTTCCCTTTAAGTGTGGCAATAAAGGCTTGTAATTAATGATTTAATATAAAAAATGAATCGGACAAAAGGACACACCCTTATTTCCAAATAAAGTATTATTGCTATAAATTGTATTGGGATCAACATTTAAATGTTGTAATAACTGGAACAAAGGGGAAAATAAAATGTGCTGGTTTTATCTACAATAGCATATTTTATTTTTTAACTATAATGGCTGAAAACTGAGAAATTATCGATTTTTTCATGTGTATTTCTTCTTCCCTTTAAAATACATATAAAATAAAATAATTCTTAGCAAAAAGTACTGCCCAAATAAAGCCTAGTCCGTCCCACAAAAAATAATATAGAGATCATTTCAGTGTGATAAGTAGCATTAAATTTATTGGCAAATGAATGGGAGGAGCGTTATGTGAAAATTGCTGTAGTTTTTAAGGAGAAATAACCTGTGGTATGGAAGTGGTTAAAAACTACTAGTACTTTTTTCTCCCCAGAGCTGTACTAAGAAAAGCAAATGTTAAAATAGCCCAATATGTGAGAAAATCACTGTTTGCCTGAAGTCCTGGCTAATGGTTTTTAGTTTGTATGCTGTACAATTATTGCAATGGCTATTTGTGCCATCATCGACATCTCTGCAATCATGTGGATTTATCAGGTAAAGCGCACGACCCGCCCATGCATGGTGCTCATTCGCACGGCCTCTTTACTGAAACATTATGCTGCAGACTATCAAGATCCGATCTCTTTGATAAGGAGAAGCAGAAGTAATGGCCGGCCATGATCAGGCATAAAACTGCGCGATTATCTCCTACGTTGCCGCTACACGAACCTTAACTTGAAACATTTCTTATCTTTAAGAGAATATCAGGTTCATTTACTGAGCACTGTATAAATCTCTTGTAGCTGATGTCACAGTGCGCAGACTGACACCGCTGGCTTCGTGTGTGCGTGCTTTTAGCTTTGATTCTATCTAACCGCTAAAGCAATGCTGCAGCCACCGCCACCCTAGCACCATAGACTTCGGGTAGGTTTTTCTTGATCAATCAACACTATGTGACATCTCTCCGGGGTATAGGTTGGTAAAACTTTAATAACTTTTATTAGTAGAAAAAATACAAAGGACCCTGTGACCCCAGCAGATGTGGTTTGATGAAAAATGATCTATGTGGTGTAGCTTTGGAAGAAACCATCAAGCACATGGCTCCAGTGATCTCATTGCAAAAACTAACTTTATTCAACACAATGGAAAAAGATGCTTCAACCCGGCCATTAAAGGGAAGGTTCAAGCAAAATAAAAAAATGAGTTTCACTTACCTGGGGTTTCTACCAG
Organism: Hyperolius riggenbachi; assembly: GCF_040937935.1. Classification (NCBI taxonomy): domain Eukaryota; kingdom Metazoa; phylum Chordata; class Amphibia; order Anura; family Hyperoliidae; genus Hyperolius; species Hyperolius riggenbachi. The sequence continues at coordinate 39,859,302 of NC_090651.1, read as the reverse complement.
CCCCATGCAGCCATCCTGTGCCCTCGTAGTCACTCACTGCTGCTCCAGTCCCCCGCTGGAAGCTTGCCGACCTCAGAGGTCGGCGGGACGCATTGCGTACATTTTTACGCATTCCCGCTAGTGCAGGGACATCAACACACACATTTTTACGCGTTACTGGTTCAATGCGTAAATTTTTACGCATTGAACCAGTAACGCGTAAAAATGTGTGTGTTGATGTCCCTGCACTAGCGGGAATGCGTAAAAATGTACGCAATGCGTCCCGCCGACCTCTGAGGTCGGCAAGCTTCCAGCGGGGGACTGGAGCAGCAGTGAGTGACTACGAGGGCACAGGATGGCTGCATGGAGCTGGTGGAAGCCCCAGGTAAGTGAAACTCATTTTTTTATTTTGCTTGGACATTCCCTTTAACATGCCAAGAAATAGCGATAATAAAGCCTGGGTTGCCTATTATCTATTCTCGCTATTTTTTGCCACGTTATTGACCTGACAAAGCGGCTTCAGGCCATGAAATGCATAGTACACTGTGCTGAATATGTTTATTTTTGCAACTTACCTCGTACTAGTCTTCATTAACGAAGGCTGACACAGGCAGTGGGTGCAGGGCAATGGCTCTGTCTGATGGCAACGTGGACATGAACTCTTGCACAGGACAGAAGGAATACATAGAGAAATGCACCCTGTGTGTATTTACAGAGTTTAGCCTGTCTAATCCCCTCTTATCTATGGCTAATCACAGATTGTAATTTGATCTCTCCTCTTTGTCACTTGACTGCCATGGCAGATACAGCAGATACGCTCATTTGAAAGCACAGGATGTTAACCCTATGTCTGCTTCCATGAAAGAATGAAGTAGACACACTGAAGATTTATTGCAGGATTTGTATCAGCTGTAAAAATTATTTATTATGATGTTGCTTATTTTTTAGAGCAGAGAGGAAGTTCTGAGTTCAGGTCCGCTTTAAGCAGTGCTGGATATTTCCTTCATTACCAAACAAACTGTTTCCTATCCTTCCTGAGCAATATGCTTAAAGGATACCCGAAGTGACATGATGAGATAGATATGGGTATGTACAGTGCCAAGCACACTAATAACTAGGCTGTGTTCCTTTTTTTCTTTCTCATATCAGGTATGTCAAAACACTTTCCTAGCAGAAAATGGCTCCTGGGAGCAGGAAAGAGATAAAAAGGGTCAAAAGTTCATAGATTTTTAGCTCTGGCATACTTCAATGAATGTGTCATTGAGCAAAAACAATAAAACTGTTAAAACTTAAAAAATAGATTTAAACATAAAACGAAACTGTGGAATACCGTATATACTCGCAAGCAAGCCGAATTTTTGACCCCCCAAAAGTGGGCCAAAAGTTGGGGGGTCGGCTTGCTTGCGAGTGATGTGCCAGCATGGGTAGGTGGGTGGGCGTGGTAGTACCCCTCCCCGCTCCCCCCGCGGCCGCCGCTGCTATTACCTTAGGCGGCGCCGCTTCCTCTATCCCCGTCCTGCTCCGGTACCTGACTCACAGCAGCGCGCCCCTCGGCGGCTGCTGTGATGACGGAGGAAACCATAGAGAGCGGTTCCCATAGTAACGGCATCGCCACTACAGGAAGCCGCTCTCTATGGTTTCCTCCGTCATCTCAGCAGCAGCCGCCGAGGGGCGCGCTGCTGTCAGTCAGTTACCGGAGCAGGATGGGGATAGAGGAAGAGAGGAAGCGGCGCCGCCTAAGATAATAGCAGCGGCGGTCGCGGGGGGAGCGGGGAGGGGCACTACCTACCCACCCACCCACCTACCCATACTGGGACTATACTGGGCACAATGCTAGCTATACTGGTGCACTATTCTAGCCATACTGGGGCACTATGCTAGCCATACTGGGGCACTATGCTAGCCATACTGGGAACTATCCTAGCCATACTGGGCAATATACTAGCTATACTGGGCAATATACTAGCTATACTGGGACACTATACTAGCTAAACTGGGCACTTTACTAGCTATACTGGGGGACTACCTACCTATACTGGGCACTATACTAGCTATACTGGGACACAATGGGGGGGATCACGCGGCCAGCATTTCCTACCCCCGGCTTATATGGGGGTCAATCATTTTTTCCTGGTTTTCCAGGTAAAAGTTGGGGGGTCGGCTTACATGCGGGTCAGCTTGCTTGCGAGTATATACGGTATCTTAAAAAGTCATTTTTAGGAGAAGGAAGATAGATACAATCGTTTATTTCATTAGTTTATTTTCACCTCGGGTGTCCTTTAATGTCCAGTGCTGGATGTATTCTCACTGCTTGATAGTCATCACCTGAGCTGGTAGTGCCTGTATCTCTGCATCTCCTCCATTATCTACATTCACTCACTCAGTTTACCCTTCTACTACATAGATTTGGTAAGATTGTACAATCAATATTCTATCATTAGTGGTCACCATTAAGCTGGCCATATACGGTTGGTGGGCAACGCAGTGTGGCAAACAGATCAATCCCTCTCTGATCTGAATCTGATCAGAGAGAGGTTGGATTATCCCCCATAGGCCACATACACACATCAGACCATAGTCTTTTGAAAATGAAAGATCACAGACCAATTGTACCCCTTTCCATGTAGTATGAGAGCCATACCTACACAGTCTATTCTATGGAGCTGAACTCCCCATCAGACAGAAATCTTTGCAAGATGCTGCACACAAAGATGCTGTACACATTTAAAAGATCAGTATCTACAAAAGATCTGTTCCTGCAAAAGATCTGTTCCTGCAAAATGCATTCATAGTCTATGAGATCTGCAGATCCTCATACACACCTTGTTTAACAGAAATTCATCTGCAGATCAGATCCACCAGGATGGATTTTCAGATCTGCAGATGATTGTCTGATCTGCAGATGAATGTCCATTAAACAAGGTGCGTATGATGATCTGCAGATCTCATAGACTATGAATGCAATTTGCAGGAACGGATCTTTGGCAGGAACAGATCTTTTGCAGATACTGATCGTTTGTGTCTGTACAGCAAGATTTTTTTCTGATGGGGAGTTCAGCTCCATAGAAAAGACTGTGAAGGTATGGCTCTCATACTACATGAAGGGTGGTAAAATTGGTCTGAGATCTTTCATTTTCCAAAGACTATAGTCTGATGTGTGTATGAGCCTATACACTGCACACAGATTTTCAATTGACTTCACCATCAAATCTATTCAAAATCTATCAACCCATTCGATACAGTGCAATGCTATGGCCCATCGATCCACCACTGCATGTGCTGCGTTCAATTGACCAAGATTCTCTGAAATTTTGTTCGTTTTTTTGTGAAAAATGTATTGAAAATATGATTGATGTGGCATGGAATGCTATAGATTTCTGGCAGATTCTATCAGAGCAATTAAATATGCGGTGGAAAATAGATACGTGCCAGGCCTGCTTTAGAATGCGAACCAGAAGTGGAAGGATCCATTTTTTGGTGCATGCATTATATTAGTTGGTTGTGCAAATTTGCAATTTGCATCCCTTAAAGCGGCCCTGAACTCTGCTTGAAAAGATACCCAACAGCATAGTAACCTAAAAGGAATACTGTAGGGGTGGTCGGGGGAAAATGAGTTGAACTTACCTGGGGCTTCTAATGGTCCCCCGCAGACATCTTGTGCCCGCGCAGCCACTTACCGATGCTCCGGCCCCGCCTCCGGTTCACTTCTGGAATTTCAGACTTTAAAGTCTGAAAAACACTGCGCCTGCGTTGCCGTGTCCTCGCTCCCGCTGATGTCACCAGGAGTGTACTGCGCAGGTTCAGTATGGTCTGTGCCTGTGCAGTACGCTCCTGGTGACATCTGCGGGAGCGAGGACACGGCAACGCAGGTGCAGTGGATTTCAGACTTTAAAGTCTGAAATTCCAGAAGTGAACCGGAGGTGGGGCCGGAGCATTGGGGAGTGGCTGCGCGGGCACAGGACGTCTGCGGGGGACCATTAGAAGCCCCGGGTAAGTTCAACTCATTTTCCCCCCACCCCCGACAGTATTCCTTTAAGGGCATATTAACAGTGGGATGTTGCGTTTTAATGCAACATTAAAGTCGCAACATGCCTGCATTTAAAGGTAACGCACTGTAAGCAGTGAGTTACCACAATGTAACATTTTCAACGCAACGCTAATGTCGCACAGGATTATCATTGCAGTGTGTTAAGCTGTGTTATAAGACTTTATAACGCAGCTGCGCAAGGTGACACTGTGAATGCGACCTTAACCACTTGAGGACTGCAGTGCTAAACCCCCCTAGTGACCAGGTCATTTTTAGCAAAATTGGCCACTGCAGCTTTAAGGCCAAGCTGCAGGGCCGCACAACACAGCACACAAATGATTCCCCCCCCCCCTTTTCTCCCCACCAACAGAGCTCTCTGTTGGTGGGGTCTGATCGCTCCCCCCATGTTTATTTTTTTTATAATAAATATTATTGTTTGTCTTTGTTTTTTAAAAAACCCTGTTTCTTTAAATCTCTTCCCTCCCTCCCCACAGCCAGCCAATTATGGCGATCGACTGTCATAGGCTGCTGCCTATGAGAGCCAATCGCTCTCTTGTCCCCCAGGGGGACAGTCGTGTCACACGGCTGTCCCCAGTGCAGCGCTGCTGCTGATCGCAGCGCTGCACCATGTAAATAGACGGCTAACAGTCTCCCGAGCGGCAACAGTCGTTCGGTGACTGAAGGCGGGGCGGAGCTCCGCCCCCCAAGCAGGAGATGTGCGCGCAGCCTGCGCGCGATCTCCTGCAAAACAGAGCCCCAGGACTTTACGCCAATCTGCGTTAGGCGGTCCTGGGGCTGCCGCCGCGGCCACGCCCATTGGCGTGACGCGGTCGGCAGAAGGTTAAAGATAAACATTTCTTTGTTACAGCTGATACAAATCCTGCAATAAATCTGCAGTGTGTCTACTTCATGCTTTAATTGAATCAGACATATTGTTAATATCTTAAATTAGCTACTCTGTCGTGACACTCAGCTGACACAGGTGAGAGATTAAATCACAGCTCTGATCAGTCACAGGTGAGGGGGGATTAGACGACAGGCTAAACTCTCTAAATACATACAGAGTGCATTTCTCTCTGTTTTCCTTCTGTCCTAAGCAAGAGTTCAGGTCCACTTTAGGGCATATTCACAGTGGGACGTTGTGTTGTAATGCGACTTTAAAGTCGCAACGCAGCATTACAACGCAACACAATAAAAAGGGGGTAACGCACATTAACGCGGCTTTCCCGTGGCATACAGTAGATACAGTGGAGCATACAGGCAATAAAAAGTATGCCTCTGTATCTGTTTAACATCTGCGCTTAGAGGTAATGCACTGCAAGCAGTGCGTTACCATAACGCAACATTTATAACGCAACGTTAATGTCGTACTGTGATTGTCGCAGAGGCTTAACATTACAGTGCGTTAACCTGCGCTATAATTACTTTATAACGCAGGACAATAACTCCCCCTGTGAATGCGCCCTGAATGTTTATTGTGCTGTGCTATATATTGGCGTTATCCTCTATAATAAAACCCCTGTGCCCTTGAGTCACGCTGTCCCTGTGTAGCTGGGTACGTGCTTTCTGCCTCTGCGCGTGTGCGCAGCACAGACCGAGCCTTATTGAGACAGGAGGACAGGGACGGGGCCAGGGAGCCAGGCGGGCGTATGAGCGGGTGCGCGCATGTGTGCGCGTGCGGGCGCAGTAACAGGCGGCAAGGAGAAAACACAGACCTAGAGCGGCAGAGCTCATTTTTAAGCGGGCTTGGGTCTGCTAGTATAATAATAATAACAAGAAGAAAAATAACAATAATAATATCCTATCATCAATGATACTTCGATCTTCCGTGACAACCTTCATTTTTCACGTTCAAAAGCGGTAAATAGACTTTACGGGAGAAACATGGAGAGGGGCAAGACTTGCACAAGACCTTGAATGTTCATTAACTTACTTAAAATTTGGAAACAGGTGTAGAGCAGGATAACTAAAGTACTGATAGCGTAAGTAAAGTTTCAGAATCAATCATTGATTCCTGGGTAGTCAGTAAAATGTGTTGTCCTTCTTCCAAAGTTATTAGCTGTAGAAGTTTTTAATATTCCCAAAGGGGGTGATTTACTAACTCCAGCGTAAGTGGTGATATACTGTCATGCAGGTAAAATCCTAATCACATTATTTATTAAACAAGTGCGCTCGCAATGTCACATCACAGATTTATTAACTGTTCACCTGCCACTGCTATGGGGAGTGTATGTCCGAGATAATGGGCGCAGTGATCGCCACAAGGAGCAGGCAATACTGCATTATAGCCAAGCATTTCAGCATATAAAATATTAATTAAAGGTCACTGCAATTTTAACCATTTAAGCCCACAGGGTTGTTTATTTTTTGCATCTGAGCAACTTTCACCTCATATTCATTTGCCAATAACTTTATCACTACTCATCACAATGAATTGACCTATATCTTGTTTTTCCCGCCACCAATTAGGCTTTCTTTGGGTGATACATTTTGCTAAGAATTAATTTATTCTAAATCCATTTTAGCATGAATAATAAGAAAGAAATGGGAAAAAAAATCATTATTTCTCAGTTTTTGGCCATTATAGTTTGAAATTAATACATGCTACCATAATTAAAACCCATGTATTTTATTTACCAATTTGTCCGGCTTATTACATCATTTAAATTATGTCCCTATCACAATGTATGGCGCCAATATTTTATTTGGATATAAAGGTGCATTTTTTTTCCATTTGTGTCCATCACTATTTAAAAGCCCATAATTTAAAAAATTATATTAATATACTCCTTTAACATGCATATTTTAAAAGTTCAGACCCTTAGGTAACTATTTATGTTTTTTTTTTATTGTAATTTTTTTTATTAAAAATTTTATTTGGGTAATTTTTGGTGTGGGAGGTAAACAACTAATTTTAAATGTAAAACAATGTATTTATTTAATAAAAAATGGATGTGGGTGTAGTTTTACTATTTGGCCACAAGATGGCCACAGTCAAAAAGCGTGATCGTACGCTTCCAGGAAGCATTAGGAGGACGGGAAACTTTTTGTAACTCAGAAAAACCGTAGCCTCTGTGGGTTGGATCACACCAGAGCGATGTGATTTTTAGAGAAACGCAAACGCGGGTCCATCAGCATTTTTGACTGGACTCAGCCTCAATGTTAAGTATAGGAACATTGGAAAAAAAAAAGTGCCGAAGACTGCAATTTTCCAAGTGCTTTTTTTGGTGGCACAATTGTTAACTTTTAAGTCAAACTGTAAAAAAACAAAAAAACGCTACACCAAAATGCTACAAAAATCGCTAGGCATACCTAGAAAATCGCTAGGCACATGCCTGAAATCGATTTGAAAAAACGCTTCAAAAAGCGCCTAGCGTTTGCGATTATGCTAGTTCTTTTAGGTGTGCACCAGCCCTAAATGGGTTTGTTAAAACCATAGGGTAGGGTTTACCGTACACTGTAGTTTTCAGTCAAATCTAATTTTAATTACACTTTGTATGGGCATGTGGGGCTATTGACAAAATATGTTACCAGGCATTGCTCTGCCTGACTACAGCAGTTTGTAAAACAACTTAAAGAGAGTCTGAGGCCATAATAAAAATGGCTTTTTACCTTATATTCAGCAGGGGCATGTTTGCCCCTGCTAAAACACCGCTATCCCGTGGCATAACGAGGAGTCTTTACCCCCCAAATCCCCCCTGCAAAATCCACTACCAACTTGGTCGTAGATTTTGCTGCCCCTGTGCGCTTCCGTGTGAGGCAGGGCTATGAGCTGCAGCCCTGCCTCACACGCGTCTATCAGCGGCGGACCTCCGCTTCTCCCCCGCCCCTCTCAACGAAGGCAGACTGAGAGGGGCAGGGGAGAGGCGGAGATTCGCCGCTGATAGACGCCTGTGAGGCAGGGCTGCAGCTCATGGCCCTGCCTCACACGGAAGCGCTCCCCGGAGGTAGCAGGGGGGGGGGGTAAAGACCCCTCGTTATGCCGCGGGATAGCGGCGTTTTAGCAGGGGCACACATGCCCCTGCTGAATATATGGTAAAAAGCCATTTTTATTATGGCTTTAGACTCTCTTTAAGTATCTTGTTCGCTGTGGAGCATAATTCTCAGCACTACATATGTAAATTTCCTGTTAATCTCTGCAAATGATGGCGGCATCACAGGCTACCACAGTGTTGTGTCTGTAACTAGGAATGCTCAATTGTATTCCAAGCAATTGAAATTTCTGCAAATCCAATCATAAATGGGCTATAACCCCAGCGGTAATCGGAAAGGCCAGAGTAAGAAGGGGGGCAGAGAACGGGGGGAGCGGTGGGCTTCATATACATACTTGCGCCCCCCATTTTTACTATATATTTCATCTCTGGTATTCTTTAAAGAGGGACTGTCAGCCACAAAATCAAATTCCATTTACCCACAGCTCTGTGTTTGTTAGGCAGCCTGCAACCTTACCCTGCCTTGCAAGCACTCCAATCTATTCAGAAATGTTTCTGCCGTAATAAATCTTATCTCAGTCAGACTGGCTCTATTTTTGCCATCACTGAAGAGAAGAAGAGAGGGAAGCTCGCCATCTCCCCTCCCACATTCCTGCTCATCACTGATTGGCTGAGAACAGTTCACTGCACCTGAAATACGATCCATGCCTGTGCTCTCAAATGTTTACAAAGCAAGTTACCTATGACAGAGCAGATTCCAGGAGGAAAGAAAAGTAATGGAGGGAATGACATCGGCATTGGCTTCAGTTAGAGCACATGTGTCGAACTCCAGGCCTGGAGGGCCAGATCCATGCCAGTGTTTAGGATGGACTGAGAAAGAAAGGAATGTGTTCTACCTGATGGACCACACCTTTCCTGATTCAGACTTATCAATTCATTTGAGCTGTATCAAAAATGTGTGAGGATCTCGGCCCTCGTAGGACCGGTTTGACATATCTGAGTTAGAGGGAACCAAAAAGGCAAATGCCAGGAACGGACTTCTATTTATTTACTATGTTCACTGAAATCAAAACGTGGACAGTACAATATGTCTGTTATGTAAGTAGAACAATTGTTATCTACTTATATATGTGTTTTTTTTCCCTGAAATAGTATGGCTGACCTGCCGCTTTAAAGGAAGTTGAACTTTTTCTCGGTGTTATAAGGTTAGCTTCAGGGTACAAACATGAGAATTTCATTTGTATGCCATGTTTCTCTTACTCCCAAAATGTGAACTAATATCATCTGTGTGCTGTTTGTTTATTTGTTCCAGTCCTACAATAGCAAAGTAAAAAACAAAATTGCCCTATAATGCCACTGACCTTTCAAAAACTTTGGCTGAGGCCGTAGCATTTCCACAGCTAAGCTGTCCACATAGCTTGTTTACTAAAAGATAAAGGAAAGGAACCGTTCCATAAAATAATAATAAACATGTTTGGTTTCCTGAATTTTTCTTCTCTGTCACTCACAACTTACCTCTGAGAATTCCCTCATTGCAACATTAATCTTTCCTTGTCAAGAAGTGAGGCGGGCTTTGCCATGAGGGATCGGTCGTGTTCACTTCAAGCCGAATTACAGTCTGGCATAACATACAATTAAAAACCTGTCTCAAAACTTTTTACTGACTGTGAAGTTGACTGAAACTAACATCATCTCTGTGAATACCAGAACTTTCCGCTTAGTCACATTCAGCTAGTATTGGAAGCAGCTCTCTTGCATAATTATGTAATATCCAGTTCAGTCTGTAAGTACTACACTATTCCTGTCTTGAATGTCCAGGTTTTTATCAATTTATCTTGCACACAGAAGCTCCGAGCTGCAAGGGAACCTTTTCATCTGCATGTGAGGGATAAATCATCAGTCTACGCTGAAGCAGGTGTCTTGGACGCTTCGGGTGCCTGTTGCATCTCAGCTACCAACTGACCGCAATATAACTTTGTGTCTATGGGGTCTAAGGAGATAGCCGATCGCTTGGGGATGGTGTTCCATTTGATATTGAGTTTGACTACATTGTAGCCAAACTCATATAGTGCCAATGGTGAGTGATGGGGGATATTAGTGTTAGGTGTGGTGAGGAAAGAGGTTGGCATTAGGGGATGAAAGCTGACGGCTAGTGTTAGGAGTCAAGAGGGGAAGGTTAGGATTGGAGTGGAAGGTTATTAGTGTTAGACATTAAAAGGGGGAAGGTTAGTGTTAGAATAGGAGGGGTGGGGGAGGTATTGTAAATTAAAGGTTTGTGCTGGGCACATTTGTACTTAAGTGTTACTACTGGTACCATAGGACCGGTTTAACACCTAAGTTTAGCGCAAATCAGCCTTCATATGACCCTGGCACACTGTGCAGTGATAGGATCATATGCATAGGCCCGCTCTCTACTCAGTGACATACTCACTGCTGGGAAGGAAGTACGGAACTGGGATTCCCACTGGACCGCGCATGCGCACCATGTCGCCCTGCACTTCCATTGTTCACACTTGCTGCATTGCCCATTGACTTGCATTGCTGCATAATCCGTGCGGTAGGCACAGTTGTATCATGTTAAGTGTGCAGGTCTCCCTCGACTTGCATGGCCCTTGCAGCGGGGATGTGGCAGGGAAACGGAACGCAGGGTGACGCAGCGCGTAAGTGTAAAAGGGCCCTGAAGGTTAATATTGTGCACATTTGAATATAATTGTGTGTTACTGTTATTGTAAAGATTGATATTGTGCACATTTCCAGTTAAAAGGGCACTAAAGCGAAAAACTGTAAAATGTAAAATATGTGCAAACATATACAAATAAGAAGTACATATTTTCTAGAGTAAAATGAGCCATAACTTACTTTTCTCCTATGTTGCTGTCACTTACAGTAGGTAGTAGAAATCTGACAGAAGTGACAGCCTTTGGACTAGTCCATCTCTTTATAGGGGATTCTCAGGGATTTAATTATTTCCAAAAGCACTTAGTGAATGGCTGTTGCTCTGTCTAACTGCCAAAAACTGTGTAGGGAGCAGGGAAGCTCCAGCATCATTGTTTAAATCCTTTTTAGGGAATATCTTTATAAAGAATAAAAGCCTTGCTGAGAATCCCCTATGAAGAGATGCACTAGTCCAAAACCAGTCACTTCTGTCTACTGCCTACTGTAAGTGACAGCAACATAGGAGAAAGGTAATTTATGGCTCATTTTACTCTGGGAAAAATGTACGTCTTAATTTGTATATGTTTGCACATATTTTAAATATTACAGTTTTTCGCTGTAGTGCCCCTTTAATTCTGCATTACTACTGTATATTTGTAGTGGATAATATTATTCACATTTTCACTCAAATTTGCATTACTACTGTTATCATAAAGGTTAATATAGTGCACATTTGTATAAAATCCTGTGTTCATATCATTATGAAGATTGACTTTGTACACATCTCCACATAATACTGCATTACTACTGTGTTACTGTAATGGTTAATGTTATGCACATTTCCACACAACTTGGCGTTACTACTGTTATCATCATATCAAAAGGGTTAATATTGTGCACATTTGCAACACTATTGTTATCATAAAAGACCGTTATTGCGCACACTTGCACTGCCATTTTCTTTACAAGACTTTTTATGTACAAGACTCTACCACCACCAAACTCCTCATCCATGCCCTCATAATTTCCCGCCTTGACTACTGCAATGCCCTGCTGTCTGGTCTCCCTATGACCCGAACAGCCCCACTGCAGTCCATCATGAATGCGGCAGCCAGAATTATCCACTGCTCCCATCCGGGGCCGGCCCGCTCATGAGGCGGGGTGAAACTTTTGCCTCAGGCGGCAAAGTTTTAGGGGCGGCATTCGCCCGTCCGTGGGTGCGGAGGTGCCGGACGCCGAGCTGGAGGGGTAGCTGGCAGGACGGGGGTATTGGGCCTAGCGGTGGGGAGGGGGGTCGGACCCCCCCCCTCGCCTGGGTCCCAGGATCTGCGCTCCCCTCCAGCTTTAAATGTAGCGTAAGCAGCCGACAGACAGTAAGAGGCACGGGCGGGGGATCACTCACCTCTTCCTCGTTCCAGCGTGCGCTCCACTGACGTCACTTCCTGCAACGCCGCCCACTGTATTGTACGTGGCCGGCGTTGCAGGAAGTGACGTCAGTGGAGTGCACATTGGAACGAGGAAGGTGAGTGATCCCCCGCCCGTGCCTCTTACTGTCTGTCGGCTGCTTACGCTACATTTAAAGCTGGAGGGGAGCGCAGATCGGGGGACCCAGGCGAGGGAGGGGGGGTCCGACCCCCCTCCCGACCGCTAGGCCCAATACCCCCGTCCTGGCAGCTACCCCTCCAGCTCACCGGCCCCCCACGGGAGGGGGGGGGGCGGCGGCGGCAATTTTTTTTCAAAACTTGCCTCAGGCGTCAAAAAGTCTAGGGCTGGCCCTGCTCCCAGCGCTCCACCACGGCAGATCCCCTCCTAGAATCCCTCCACTGGCTTCCTATCCAGTCCAGAATCAGATTCAAGATACTGTGTCTGACCTACAAATCTGTCCACAAAACCTGTCCAACCTACATTTTCAATCTTACTCAGAGGTACACACCTAGCCGCTCACTCCGCTCTTCCAATGAACTTCGCCTAACCACCCCCCGCATCACCCAGTCCCATGCACGCCTCCAGGACTTCTCAAGAGCTGCTCCAACACTATGGAACTCCCTACCTCCACCCATTAGGGCAGCCCCCTCCTTCAACATCTTCAAGAAAGCCCTCAAAACTCACCTTTTCACTCTGGCCTACTACCCCTCACAAGTGCTCTAAACCTACAGCTGAACTCTGGTCCCCTACCTTTCATGTCCCTACCTCTCCCTCTAGATTGTAAGCCTTTGGGCAGGGTCCTCCTCCTTTTGTGTCCTACCTGATCATGCACCTCCATTACTGTGCACCCATGCTATGCATCTGAGTGAACCTAACTTGCCTAATCTCCATGCTCCATCCAGTGACTGACTAAGCATTACCTTGTACTCGTACTGTGCTGTGTGATCTGGTTTTCTTGTATTCCTGTATTGTCATATTGCTGTATGTCACCCCTAAATATTGTCTGTAACCTAAATTAATGTTCAGCGCTGCGTAATATGTTGGCGCTTTATAAATACAATAAATAAATAAAATAAATAAAATAATTCATTTAAAATAATGGATGATGTAGGAAACTGTAAAAGACAAAGGAGAGGTACCATGAATCCTCTGAATGGAGCACTATAATTAACTGCAAATGAGTTTACAGAAATAAATACTCACAAAACAGGGTCACCTCCACGGCAACCACTGTGAAAACAGACGGAAGAAATAATGAACCTGCTAGTGCTCAGGAGGTTCCTCAGGGATTCCAAGGACGGTCACTCTCCCCAAAATATACCCACAGGGCTGCTATAAAAACGTTAAAGGAAACCTGAAGTAAAAAAAAAAACTTGATATACTATAATGAATTGTATGTGTATGGATAAAGAATAGAACATTAATAGGGAAAAAAAGTCTTATATTTTTATTTTCAGTTATATCCTTTTTTTAATAACATTGCATCATTTTGTCATATTTGTAGTTTAGAAACCCCACACTGTCTTTTAAGCTATAAAACAAAGCAGAAATAATGACCCTTTGAACTTTCCTGCAGTAAAACCTTATCTCAAGCAGTCTCTCGCCGTTTCTAGGCTGTTTAAGGGCTTCAGAAAACAGCACTGTATTCAACCCAAGTTGGGTCATAGAGCTCAGAGAAGCTCTTTTGCATAGATAACAACTGAAGTCCTTTAACTCTTCCTATAGTGGAAAACACCATGAGACTCTTTTCTGTGCTACTAATGTTCTATTTCTTAGCTGTAGTACACATACAGTTACATACAATCTCATAAGTTTATTTTTGCTTCAGGTTTGCATTAAGGTGGAAATCCAGTGTAATTTATAGTTAGGGACACTAACTTTCCATTGTATAATGAATTACGACAGCCGCAATTCTCTTTACTCACCTGTTCAACCTATGCTGTGCCATATAAGGCGAAGGTCGCTCTCCCATTACAAAAAACACCATGGTGTTTTATTTCCTGGAGGCTGGGTCATCTCCTCCAAAGCCCCGCCTCCAGCTCTGTAGCCCGCCCCAGCTCTGTGGCCACAGTGCAATAGCGCGACATTCCTGTGAAAATCTCACATGATTATGCCTCTGCCACGAAGCTGGGGGTGGGCTACAGTGCTGGAGGCGGGGCTTTGGAGGAGGTGATGCAGCTACCAGAGAGAAATTGTAGCAGGGCCTTCATCTTATATGGCATAGAGTAGGAGTAAATAGAATTGCAGTTATTGTAATTGATAACATAAAGAGTTAACGTCTCTGACTAGAATAATGCTTTAAGATAAATAATGGTAAAATTATATAAGGAAAGGGGGGCACCAATGAACAATGAAGTAGTACTGCGCAGGCTCAGGTTCCCTTTAAGAGAAGCTAACTTTTTTTTATGAAACCCTATCTTATACATAACAATGTAATTGTAATCACTGAGTAAGTGCTGATTATGACATCACAGGATAGACTCCTAATTATTAACACCTCCTTATGATAAAGTGCCAGTGAAGCTGCCAATCTGGGGAAGATTAATATTAATGTAGAGGTGGACCAGTGGTGACACAGCCATCACCTCTGTCCCGCGTGCCACCGACAGCACAAACACACCCCATTAATAATGTTTGTTTCCTGCAAGACATTCCTTTTAAGCGCTGGGAGAGAAAGTACTGTGTGTTGCAAATGAGACAGTAATTTATGAGCCTGGAACGCAGCGCTGAAGTTTAGCTGAGAGGAGGGAGGCATGAGATGCAACTCAGACACTGATTAGCCGCCAGCTTTTATTTCCCACCTACATCTTGTTGACAATAAAATTATCAGTTGCACGGAGGTAATGCGGAGAGATGGAGGTCTGGCGAGCTTGTTCAGCTTAGACAAATATTTTCATCACATTGATTTCCCTGTTAAAAACAAACAGAGAGATAGATTGTAATTGATGGCAGATAATAAGCAAGTCTTCTTCAGTTCCTCTCGGAAGGACACGAAATCCAACCTTTGAGCCGGAGAAGAAGAGACGCTGACAAAAGGGAAAAGGAAGTGCTATGATAAAAAGTGAATACAGGTCAAGTGAATCTGTAAGGGGGAAAAAAAAGGAAAAGACTTATGTCATTAAAGGGAAGCTTCTGGACTATCCTAACCCAGGGCCGGATTTACCATAAGGCACTGCAGGCATGTGCCTACAGGCGCCTTATGTGGCAGTGACGGCTCCCCTTCCCAATGTCCCCTCTCTCAGTAGAGCCGGAGGGCGATGTCACTCACCACACCATACCTCCCAACTTTTCGAGATGAGAAAGAGGGACACTTAAGCCATGCCCCTGCCACACCCCTGATCACGCCCCCGGCACACCCCTCGCCACACATACCATAAAGAGTTCATAAGAAAAATATGTTGTTTTATAGTTCAAACCACACTGGTCCTTTCTGTCCTGGTTCATTTTCCTTCATAGTAACATTTAAAATTTAGTAATATATCAATTTAAAGGATGGAAATAAAGGTTAGAGTGAATCAAACACATTTTTAGTAGAGAAATATATATATTCACATAGAAAGATGGACAAACTCCTGAAAGAGGGACAAATGAGGAGGACAGAGAGACAGGGCTCCCAAAGAGGGACTGTCCCTCCAAAAGAGGGACAGTTGGGTGCTATGCCACAAGCCTCCAGAATGGCAACTGCAAGCAAGTAGTTAGGGGCAAAGATCCGAGGCTTAAAGTGGAATATAACCCTGCATTTCAACTTTGCTCTAAAACATTATTTACAGCATATTATATGCAACCAGCATTTGTTTTTTTTACTAGACCAGCATTGGAAGGGTTACACACACAGCTTTAAAGTTCCTGGAGAGAACTGCTCCCTGCAGCCAAAGTTTAGATAGATACATTTAAGCAAAACAAAATGTAACAACTGTGGAATGTGACTCACTCTCTCTGACTGTGCAGGAGCTGGAGGACAGCCAAAGAGTGACAGCCAAAGAGTGTGTAACATTCCTCACTTGTTACATTTTGTTTTGCTTAAATGTATCTGCAACTTGAAACCAGGCTGTCAGTAAACAACATCCTGGACCCTCTACAATCTGGCTTTAAGAAACACCACAGCTGTGAAACAGCCCTCATCCAAGTCTGCAACGATCTGCTCATGGCAAGGGACAGAGGGGAATGCTCCATCCTAATCCTGTTGGATCTCTCAGCTGCTTTTGATACAGTTGACCATGAAATCCTGCTTAACAGACTGCAGGAGTACTGTGGCATCAGTGGATCAGTCCTCCAGTGGTTCAGATCATTCCTGACTGACAGAACACAGAGAGTATCCCTAGGACCTATAATGTCCAAACCTGCACCTCTACAATTCGGAGTGCCACAAGGATCAATCCTATCCCCTCTGCTGTTTGCAATCTACATGTTGCCACTCGGTACACTTATCCAACGACATGGCCTGACGTACCACTGCTACGCCGATGACACA
This sequence comes from Hyperolius riggenbachi, assembly GCF_040937935.1. Lineage (NCBI taxonomy): Eukaryota > Metazoa > Chordata > Amphibia > Anura > Hyperoliidae > Hyperolius > Hyperolius riggenbachi. The sequence continues at coordinate 39,842,813 of NC_090651.1, read as the reverse complement.
CAGCTATACCTGTCCTTCAAACCTGGTGGAACAGACCCTACCCCAAAAATAAACTCTTGCTTAGCTGAGCTTCAGGCATGGATGAATGATAACTGGTTGAAACTGAATGCTGACAAAACTGAGGTCCTGTTTGTCCAAAGCCAGTGCTCGCCATCAAAACAGCTCTATCCTAAAGCAACACCAATCAGGATTGGGAATTCAGACATAAACAGCTCCAACCTTGTGCGCAGCCTTGGCGTACTAATCGATGGGGAATTGAGTTTCAGAAACCAAATTTCATCTGTAGTTAAATCTTCCTTCTTTCATCTGAAGAACATTGCAAAGATTAAACATCTGATTCCCCCAGAGGATCTTCCAACCCTAGTCCACGCCTTCATCACATCACGGCTGGACTACTGCAATGCCCTTTATGCTGGCCTCCCCAAAAAGGACCTGCGTCGCCTGCAATTAGTGCAGAATGCTGCTGCCAGATTGCTAACAAACCAGCCTCGCCACTGTCACATTACACCGATCCTTCGCTCACTGCACTGGCTACCAGTAGAATGGAGAATACTCTTCAAGATTGGACTGCTGACATTCAAATCCCTGCACAATCTGGGCCATGGATACATGAAGGACTTGCTGAAGCTGCACCACACCTCTCACAACCTCAGATCAGCAAGTTCTATAAACTTGGTCACTCCCAGAGTGCACCTCAAAAAATCTGGAGACAGAGCCTTCTGTCATGCTGCCCCTACTCTTTGGAACTCCCTACCACACCCAGTAAAGACAGCACCATCCCTGGAGCTATTCAAATCCAGACTGAAAAGCCACCTGTTTAGCCTGGCATTTCCAGATTTATAAAATTCTTCCCCTGTACCACGATGGTCGGAGCCATGCTTATGCGCTTTGAGTCCCACGGGAGAAAAGCGCTTTACAAATGTTATTTGTTGTTGTTGTTGTTGTTGTATCTATCTAAGGTTCGGATGTGTCTGCAGTTCTCTCCAGGAACTTTAAAGCTCTGTGTGTAACCCTTCCAATGCTGTTCTAGTAAAAAAAACATGCTGGTTGCATATAATATGCTGTAAATAATGTTTTAGAGCAAAGTTGAAATGCAGGGTTATATTCCGCTTTAATCAGTGCCTCCTGTGAAAGTGAGATTAGCACGGTGGCTGGTGTGGGTATTGCATCCTCCTCCCGCTGTCCCTGCACCGCACCAGTTGCAGCGCAGATCAGCTGTGTCCTCTGGCCACACACACTGCCATTTCCCACCTGCTCTCCTCATATTGGTGGGGGGTGGGCTTGAGGCAAATGTAAGGTGGTGACTTATTTGTGTTTAGCCCCCAATCATGTGTAACCCCATCCCGATTGTGTGTAGCCTGTTTTGTAAGATAAGCGGGGCCATATAAATATAGCTATTATATTTTTTTATTAATAATGTAGAGGGGGCCTTATCCAAGATTTGGCTGGGCAGGCCCACTCTTTGAATTACACCGCTGCTAAGTTCATGTTCATTTGGCTTTATGTGATATAAAGGAATAAGCCTATGTTAAGGGTAGGAGTTTTGGGTGCTAGAATCTCTAAGCCAGGGGTGTCAAACTCAAGTACAAAGTGGGCCGAAATTGAACACTGGGACCAAGTTGTGGGCCAACCTCAATGTCTAGTGGCTACCTCACTCTCTTATAAAGTTCTCTGGTGCCTAGTGCATCCCCTCAATCCCATATACAGTTGCCTGGTGTCTAGTGGCCCTCCTTTCCCTATACAGGTCCTTGGTGTTTAATCCCTCCTCCCTCCCCTTTACAGGTCCCTGCTGTCTAGTGGCCCTCTCTCCCCTATACAGTTTTCTGGTATTTAGTGGTCTTCACTCCTTACCCTTCACAGTTCCCTCATGTCTAGTAGCCCCCTACCTCCCATACACAACTCACTGGTGTAGAGTAGCCCCCTACCTCCCCTATACAGCTCCCAGTTGCCTAGTCACCCCTATTCCTCCCTGGTGTCTAGTGGTTCCACCACCACTTCTAAATAGTTCCCTGGTGTCTAGTTCCCCACACACACACACACACCCCTTAACAGTTTCCAAACTATATAGCTCTGAGGGCCAGATTGTACTTGTATGATCAAAGCATGAGAAGGGCTTCTTGAGGCTGCTTGTCCCTCGCTGTCTCCCCGGGTGACTCCTGTCACCTGCAAAACTGCTTGAAAGCCTAGCCGAGTCGCACTTCGTCGCGCATGTGTGGCCTGGCCAGTCACGCTCCTCTGTCGCGCTCCCTCAGCTGAAAGTGTTCTGCGCTTGCACAGTACTACTGGGCAGTCACAGAACACTACCAGGGATGGGAGCGCGACAATGGAGCGTGCCTAGCTGAGCCACGCATGCGCTTAGCCTGCCTACAAAGCGTGACTCAGTCAGGCTTTTGGGCAGTATTGCGGGGGGCAGGAGCCACCTGGGGAGACGGCGAGGGAGGAGCGGCCTCAAGGGGGTTTAAAGGACTTACGAGGCCAACGGAGGAAAAAAAGTTAATTACCTGCATCGTCGTTTCAGGCACGGAGGCTACGTAGCGTGGATCGGGGAGGTTGGCCCTAGAGCTGCGCAGCCGCACTCGTGGCCAGGCAAACTGCGCAGCCGCGGCCAGAGGAAGCAGCCATCTTTGGAGAGGCAGGAGAGCCCGACCCGGGCCCTGGGGTTTGGGAGCCGGCCCAGGGGGATAATGAGCGGGGGGACCCGGCGGATCGGGCACGGAGGGTGCAGACGGCGTCCTCCGTGCCTGACACGACGATGCAGGAAATTAGCTTTTTTTTCCTCCGTTGGCCTCGTAAGTTGCCATATTATTTGTTCATAGTGTTTGATGATCCATAATCAGTCTGCACATCATCATCTTTACTACTGGTAGACATAAAAAAAAAACAGCACTTATCTGCCATCTATATATATAATAGAGTAAGTGCCTCAACCTTCAAGCAAGAAGAAGAAGTAGCGCCCTGCCCCCAGGGCCGGTCCAAGCAAGAAGAAGGGGCTGGTCCAAGCAAGAAGAATATGTAGTGCCATATCAAACCAAGGGCGAAGAGGGATAATTTGCATATTCAGTAGCAGTGCATTGTGGGTAACCACAAATGTTCACTTATAGCTGAATTATTGCAGATTTGCTTCTGTTTTAAGAAGGAAAATTACACCAAGCTTTGCTTTTTTTTAGTAGGAGGGCTTTTTGGTCTCTTTTATCCTCCTATACATTCTTAGTAGTTTGTGTCACCCTGAGCTGCTTGGTTACTCTGTTGTACTGGTCCAAGCCCTATCTCATGCAGCCTTATCAATCCCTGCTATGTTGATGAGGATCAAATGTTTGAAATAGGCAATCACATGTAGGTTTGATATGACTGTGTAAGACTTAAAGCTATAGGCTTGCTTGACTTACCAAGGGTGAAGAGGAAGCATTTGCATATTTAGCAGTGGTGCATTGTGGGTAAGCACAAATGTTCACTTATAGCTGAATTTTTGCAGATTTGCTTCTGTTTTAGGAAGGCAAATTACACCAAGCTTTGCTTTTTTTAGTAGGTAGTCTTTTTGGTCCCTTTTATCCCCCTATACATTCTGAGTGGTTTGGGGCACCCTGAGCTGCTTGGTTACTCTGTTGTACTGGTCCAAGCCCTATCTCATGCAGCCATATCAATCCCTGCCATGTACAGATGAGGACCAAAAGTCTGAAACAGGCTGTCTACATGTGGGTTTGATATGGCTGTGTAAAATGTAAAGCTATAGGCTTGCTATACACCAGCGGCTCTGGATGCTTTCTTGGCTTAACAAGGGTGAAAAGGGGTAATTTGCATATTTAGTAGCAGTGCATTGTGGGAAACCACAAATGTTCACTTATAGCTGAATTATTGCATATTTCCTTCTGTTTTAGGAAGGCAAATTACACCAAGCTTTGCTTTTTTTAGTAGGAGGTCTTTTTGGTCCCTTTTATCCCCCTATACATTCCGAGTAGTTTGGGTCACCCTGAGCTGCTTGGTTACTCTGTTGTACTGGTCCAAGCCCTATCTCATACAGCCGTATCAATCCCTGCTATGTAATGATGAGGATTAAAAGTCTGAAACAGGCTGTTTACATGTGGGGTTGATATGACTGTGTAAAATGTAAAGCTATATGCTTGCTATGCACCAGCGCCTCTGGATGTTTGCTTGGCTTATCAAGAGGGAAAAGGGGTAATTTGCATATTTAGTAGCAGTGCATTGTGGGTAACCACAAATGTTCATTTATAGCTGAATTATTGCAGATTTCCTTCTGTTTTAAAAAGGCAAATTATACCAATACAGTGTGTGGCATTGCAGGAAGTGACGACAGTGGAACGCACGATGGAACACGGAAGAGGGGAGTCATCCCCACCTGCTGCCTCTTACTAATAGTGGCGGCTGCTACTGTGCTTAAGCAGGAGGGGGAGCGCACATAGGGGACCCAGGTGAGGAAGGGTTCCTGCTGAGCTTAAGCTGGAGGGGGAGTGCACATGGGGGACCCAGGTGAGGGGAAGGGTTCCTGCTGAGCTTAAGCTGGAGGTAGAGCACACATGGGGGACCCAGTTGAGGGGGGGTCCAACCCCCCTCCCCGCCGCTGTGCCTAAACCCCCTTCCTGCCCTCTACCCTCTTATGCAGCGTATGGTACGCCGCGGGTCGGCTAGTTATCTATAACCACACTCCGTAACAATGCTATTGGCTAAAAAGGTGTTTTTTCTTATAGATACACATATGCACAGAGGGAGATACTGTTTGCTTGTTAGTTTGAAACAGCCATTATTTCCCACAATGCAACAAGGTTCTCACAGTGTGATGTCAGGACCCCTAGGTCCTGACATCACACTGTGGGAGGGGTTTCACCACAATATCAGCCATACAGGAGTCTCCGATGATCTATTTGAGAAAAAGTAAAGATTTCTCATGGGAAAAAGGGATATCAGCTACTAATTGGGATGGTTACAGTTTCTCTTTAAAGTACACTTGAAGCTAGGGGCGTAACATTGTGGTGGGGGGACTAAGAGGGCCTGGATGGCAGATCTTTTCTGGGAGGGGTCGGTAGGTTTATTTATCTCAGTAGTAGGATGCCTCTGGGTGGTCCCAGAGGCTTTCAGGATCCATCTAGAGCCCACCATTCCCATGCAGCACAGGTACCCTCTATACCTACCTGGCCACAATCACATCCATGGACAAGTGCATCTGGTCTAGGCATGCTCAAGTAAGGTCGACACATGCCCAGTAGTAGGAGGTGATTGTGCATGTAAGACCATAAGTGGCTTGATTCCACTGTGCATGTGCAGACTTTACTTGTGCATGCTCAATCCAGATGTACTTGTCCATGCCTGGGGCACTACCAGAAGATGAAGAAGGACCCTGAGCTGAAATTGTGGGCTATTCAAGGATCCAGGAAGCAGGGCCAGGGTAAGCCATGTGGGGCCCTGGGGCAAAAAGTAACTTCGGGCCCCTGCCCCCCCAAAGCAAGCACAGTCAGCCCCCGGGGCCCCCACTCCGCCAGACCTCCCAGGTGGTCTCAAGCTGACTGCTCTTGTGACCCCCGTAGCTGAGCCTGAGCTGCCCTGTAACAACTTACCTATACTGGTGGTGGTTCCTTTCGGATCTCCCATCTTCAGCCACACTGCCTGTGTCTTCTTCATCCGGCAGATGTTAGATGTAAATAGCATGTGCCGGAAATACATAAGATACAAACAGCAGGGCGGAGATCGTAAAAGGAGCAGCTGCCAAGACAGGTGAGTTGTTACAGGGCAGCTCAGGTTCAGCTACGGGAACCATGGGAGCAGTCAGCGGTAGACCACCTTGGAGGTCTGGTGTAGTGGAAACCCCTGGAGTGGTCAGGCCCTGGGGCAATTGCCTCCTTTGCCTAATTGGAAGCAGCGTCCCTGCCCGGAAGCCTCTGGACCTTCCAGAGGCTTCCAGCTACTGAGGTAAATATATAACTTTTGTTTTTGCTTTAGGTGGCCTTTAAAACTACAAAAGGTTATTTGCCCCCAAGGCCTTAGTAATGCAAAGCTGACTGAACCATTTCAAAGTGGTATTCAACTACTTTGATAGCAGCTATAATCCGATTTACTCTTCTGCAACTTTTTGTCTCCTCGTTATTTCCCGTCAGTTACTTTGTTTGAAATATTAAAAGAGGGAGAAAAAAAAATAAAACTAAAACACCGAAAATAATTAGAGGAGGAAGCTAGGATAGAAAGTAATACCAGCTGAATAGAAGTTCAGATTCCAATACCTAAACATAAATGCTGTTTGGATTAGCCAAACTAAATTTGGAAAGGAGAGGAGCTTGACAAATAACCAGCGATATCCCCAGAATCTCAGAGGATTAAGGCAGTCTGCTGTGTATTGCAAGAGCTTTAACAGGTGCCTGGGAAATGGAGAAGCAATTCTTTCTTTCCTCGATTTTCATATTTCAGCTCATATCTTTTTTTTTCTTCCTCTCCGCCTCAATGTCTTCTCTTGATTTCACAGCAGGAGGTGGGGGGACAAATACTGCGGGAAAAATGCTTGAATTCCTATCAACGCAAGTCTCGGAGGACAATTAAAACAAACTACATTGAAAACGGATGTGCTGAAAGATGACATGATCAAATAGGTTAAAGTAAAGTAAGATAATTCTCTGAGGATTGCTCTTAAAAGAGTTAAATTGTGGTCAGAGATTTGTGCTTTTCCCAAAAGTGTTTTTAAAAGCAGTGTTTACATAACTCTCCAGGATGGAATTGGTATGGTGACACATTTGTAATGCACATTAAAAATGTTTAGAAGCCTTATCTGTGCCTTATCTGAGGTTAGTGTGCCTTATCTGAGGTTAGTGTGCCTTATCTGAGGTTAGTGTGCCTTATCTGAGGTTACTGTGCCTTATCTGAGGTTAGTGTGCCTTATCTGAGTTAGTGTGCCTTATCTGAGGTTAGTGTGCCTTATCTGAGTTAGTGTGCCTTATCTGAGGTTAGTGTGCCTTATCTGAGGTTAGTGTGCCTTATCTGAGGTTAGTGTGCCTTATCTGAGTTAGTGTGCCTTATCTGAGGTTAGTGTGCCTTATCTGAGGTTAGTGTGCCTTATCTGAGGTTAGTGTGCCTTATCTGAGTTAGTGTGCCTTATCTGAGGTTAGTGTGCCTTATCTGAGTTAGTGTGCCTTATCTGAGGTTAGTGTGCCTTATCTGAGTTAGTGTGCCTTATCTGAGGTTAGTGTGCCTTATCTGAGGTTAGTGTGCCTTATCTGAGTTAGTGTGCCTTATCTGAGGTTAGTTTGCCTTATCTGAGGTTAGTGTGCCTTATCTGAGTTAGTGTGCCTTATCTGAGGTTAGTGTGCCTTATCTGAGGTTAGTGCGCCTTATCTGAGTTAGTGCGCCTTATCTGAGTTAGTGTGCCTTATCTGAGGTTAGTGTGCCTTATCTGAGGTTAGTGTGCCTTATCTGAGTTAGTGTGCCTTATCTGAGTTAGTGTGCCTTATCTGAGGTTAGTGTGCCTTATCTGAGTTAGTGTGTCTTATCTGAGGTTAGTGTGCCTTATCTGAGTTAGTGTGCCTTATCTGAGGTTAGTGTGCCTTATCTGAGGTTAGTGGGCCTTATCTGAGTTAGTGTGCCTTATCTGAGGTTAGTGTGCCTTATCTGAGTTAGTGTGTCTTATCTGAGGTTAGTGTGCCTTATCTGAGTTAGTGTGCCTTATCTGAGTTAGTGTGCCTTATCTGAGGTTAGTGTGCCTTATCTGAGGTTAGTGTGCCCTATCTGAGGTTAGTGCCCATTAAGTAGCTTTGTGCACACTGAAAGATGCACAAAGCTACATTGCGCACTGCACGATAACATTGCACTCGCTATACTGTACAAGATGCGACCTTAAGGTCACATAGGATGCGACCTAAACGTCGCATCAGTGCATCGTTATGGTCGCATCATATACTGTATAGTTTTATATTGTAAGCTTCTGGCAGGGCCCTCTCCCCCAGTGTTTCCAGTTTGATTATGCAATCTCACTGACACCCCTCTTGTGGTCTAGAACAGACTCTATTTTGACCAAAGACACTGAGCTTCTGTTATCAAAGACATTTGCATGGTCTTGTTTTGTTGTGAGCTCCTCGTATGTCCTACCTTAGTACATTTTATGTTAAAGTGAACCTCCGGACTAAAAATCAATTAGCAGCACTGAAAAGGCTTGGTGTTTCTTTAACTGTTTCACAGCATCAGAACTTTGTTTCTCTTATACAAGCCTCATTTTTAGTTGCACAGAAGAAAACTGCCCGGGCTTTTTTCCCCTGATGCTGTGCAAAGCATGATGGGATTTCTGATGTTGTTGTTCTCGTTCTGCTGTTTTGGTGCAATTTTTTTTTTTCAGATTTTGAATTTGACATTTGAAGCCTAGCGTGTGCAGCTGGGAGGGGTAATCAGGACACAGGATAGTTGGAACTGTGTCTCCTGCTCCTTGTCACCTCCTTTCAACCAAAAAGATGGCTGCCCCCATGACAAAGATGGCAGCCACCATGAATCACCAACATTTGCCTGTTCTTTTAAAACAGGGTGGGTAAGAGATTATATTACCTATCTATTCTAATGCACATAACTAATGTAACTTAATGATAGTATGTTTGTTTAGGCTGAAGTTCCCCTTTAACCCCTTTATCTATTGTGCAGTGCTGCGTAATATGTTGGTGCTTAATAAATACAATAAATAATTATAAATACAGATTTCACTTTAAAGGGAACCTGAAGCGAGGAAAATTATTTAAAATAAACACATGACATAGCTGCAAATGAATATTACATACTTACCTCACCTTTAGTTCCTCTTAGAAGCTTACCATTTTCTTCTTACAGTGATCCCTTCCAGTTCTGACAATATTTTGTCAGAACTGAAATATACCAGTTGCTGTCAGTTATATATCAACAGCTGTCAGTTACAACTAAATGTGCAAGGTAATGTCCATGTTTCCCTATGACTCAAGTGGTTGATATTACAGTTCAACAGTGTGCTGCCCAGGAAGCTGTTATGGGGTAATGTCCATTTTTAAAACGGAGGACAGAGAAATCCATTGATCACAGTGGACAAATGGGACGCAGGAGAGGAAAAAGAGATTGAGTAGTAGACTACACAGGAGGTAAGTATGACCCGTGTATGATTATTTTGACTTTTTATTTTCAGTTCAGGTTCTCTTTAACCTCCTTGGCGTTCAGTTTCTGCTGGATTTCTGTGCAAAAAGTGATCCAGCTAATTTTTATAACTTTCTTTTTCAGTAACTTACCAAAATGTGTCAAGCAAGGGTCTAACATATCTGGAAGAGAATGAGGGAACTGTCAGCCTTTTTATAATGTATTAGATTCAATACAGCTGTTTGTGTTGAATCTAATACAAACAACTTAGAATTTGGTGCTGTCACAGGTGCATGCTGGGGGTAGGGAATAACTGCCAGTCTTTTTACATTGCATTAGAGTCATTACAGCTGTTTGTATTGAATCTAATACAAACAACTTTGATTTTTTTTTGTGGAGTTTTTATCTTGTTTGTTTCTTTAATTTGGTGATGTCACAGGTGCACCTGTAGGTAGGGGGCTCACGCATGGATGTCGCCAGAGCTTCTATGTTGCTCACCGCACCGAGGTTCCAGTGATGTCACCACGAGAAGGAGATTTATGGCTGCAGGAGGGACAGGAAAAGCTGTCTGATGCGTTCAGAGCCTCTGGAAGCTATGTACTGCAGCCCAACACTGTGTCGGGCATACCAGTCTTTGCAAGTTTTTCATCCCCGACGCAGTGTCGGGCATACCGCTAGTAAGGTTAAAGTAAACTGGAGAGGGGACCTAAGAAAAAATGTATACATACCTGGGACTTCCTCCAGCCCTCCAAGCCTGGTCGCTTCCTTGTCATCCTCAGTCGCTGCCTGGATCCTCTGCAAATTTCCCCCCCCGAAAAGTCCTCCGGTCCAGGGCAGGGGCGTAGCAATAGGGATTGCAGAGGTAGCCACCGCATCGGGGCCCTTGGGCCAGAGGGGCCCCAAAGGGCCCTCCCTCAACTACAGTATTAGCTCTCTATTGGTCCTGTGCTCATAATAATCACTTCTATAGATGCTTTGAATACTGATAATTATTAACAAACTGTTACCCATCCCCTTCTTGCACCTCTGACACTGTAGTTGCCATTGGCAGATTTTGGTGTGCCGTATAAATTGTTATGTATAGAGTGTTTGGGGGGCCCTAATGTAAAACTTGCAGCGGGGTCCACAACTCCTTAGCTACGCCAAAGGTCCAGGGCATACTGCGCATGTTGACTCCATAGAACTGTATAGAACCAATACTATTTAAAACCTGAATGTTCCTATTTCTTCATTGTAAGGGTTAATTAATCAGAGCTTTATCTCTGCAGCTAGGGAAGTGAGATTTCAGCCGCTCACAACAGCCACCTCAAGTGGGTTCTGTCTAATGCTGGGTGCACACGATGCGTTTTTTCGGTCGATTTCCCATTCGATCGATTTTCGATTTTCCACTCGGTTCGCTTATTTTTTATTATCAATTTCCATTCACTTCTATGAGAAATCGAGCAGTAAAACGATCAAAAGCAATATCGGACATGACGGAAATTATCATTTGAACGCATCTATCGAACGAAAAAATGTAATGTGTGTACCTAGAACAATGGGCTTGATTCATAAAAGGGTGCTACTTACTTAGCACGCCTAAAAGCCCTTTAGGACGCGCAAAGTTTTGTGTGCTAAGTTAGCGTGCGCAAAGTTTAGCACTGTGCTGCGCGTGTGATACGGGTGAACCCGGTGCAACGTTTTAGTCGCACCGGGTTCACCTTTTCGTGCGCACCGCGCACTGCTAAACTCTGCGCGCAATCAATAAAAGCTTTGGGCGTGCTAACTGCTTAGCACCGTAGTTAGCACGCTCAAAGCTTTAATCACTTTACCCCCGCCCGTACGAATTTCTCCGTCCCTTTTTCCATCCTTTAACCCCCAGGGACGGAGAAATCCGTACTTTCCGCGTACCCGACGCTGTCCGCGCTCCCGCTCGTAAACACGCCGCCCGCCGCTAGTAAACACGCCGCCGCCCGCTCGCCCGGAGATCAATGAACGGGAAAATCCATTCCCGTTCGTTGATCTAAGCCCCACAATGATCCGCTGCTCTCCTATGGGCAGCGCAATCATTGTGAGAAAAAACTCACGTGTCCAGCCTCCTTATACTTCCGGAAGGAAGCTTGGAGGTCGCATTAAAACAAAAAGTTACTGTGGCCATCTTGTGGCCAAATAGTAAACTACACCCTACACATTTTTCACATACAAATAAATTATTTTTACACAAAAAATTAACTCATTACCTCCCACACTCCCTATTTTTTTTTTTTTTTGTAATTAAAAAAAATTCAAAAATTTACAATTAAAAAAAATACATAAATAGTTACCTTAGGGACTGAACTTTTTAAATATTTATGTCAAGAGGGTATAAAACTGTTACTTTATAAACTATGGGCTTGTAATTAGGGATGGACGCAAAACTGAAAAAAATGCACCTTTATTTCCAAATAAAATATTGGCGCCAAACATTGTGATAGGGACATAATTTAAATGGTTTTATAACCGGGACAAAAGGGCAAATAAATTTCATGGGTTTTAATTACAGTAGCATGCATTATTTAAAAACTATAATGGCCGAAAACTGAAAAATAATTATTTTTTTCCCCACATTTTTCCTATTTTCCCATTAAAACACATTTAGAAAAAAATCATTCTTGGCATAATGTCCCACCTAAAGAAAGCCTAATTGGTGGCGGAAAAATCAAGATATAGTTCATTTTATTGCGATAAGTAATGATAAAGTTATAGACGAATGAATGGAAGGAGCGCTGAAAGGTGAAAATTGCTCTGGTGCTCAGGGGGTAAAACCCCTCAGTGGTGAAGTGGTTAATTGTATAAATGTTTTTTACATCGATTTTTTGTTTTATTTTACTCTTTATGCAACCTCAATAATCAGATTATTTAGCAAACCACATTATTATACCATGTATAGTTCAGGTACCTTTTTACCTGCACATCCAGATATCCCTATTCATAAAGTAACATTGGGGCAGGCTGGTCTTGTCATAGGGGGGCAACAACACAGTCCAATCAGAGGACTGGAGGCTTACACATGACAAAGGCAGCTGTGTCACTACTGTAGATAATGGTGCTGCTACCCCCCAGGCTGTGCAGTGAAGCAGGCGTGAATGGATCACAAGACTGAACAGAGTCATGCAGGAGCATAACAACAGCCCATGAGGCCGCACTGTGAAATTGTCATGGGCCCCCTGGAATACAAACCTCTCCCGGCCATACCGGATCCCCCCCCCGCACACACCATGCCCCGATACACATGCAGAATAGCGCAGGGACCAGAGTAATAATTACCTGCTCCAGTGCTGTGGGTCTCTTCCATGCATCGCAGTCACACACTCTTAGCTGCCATTCACCGCTTCCTGATCACGTGACTTGCATCGGTCATGTGATCGGTAGACAGGGAACGGCAGCAGAAAGTGTGCAGCTGCATGGAGGAGACCCACAGTGCTGAAGCAGATAAACATTACTTCACTACCTGTGCTGCCCTGCACGTGGGTAAGGAGAGGGAGAAGAAGTGGGCCCCCAGCGGTTGCAAAAGTCACAGGGGCCAGTGTTACGCCCCCGAAATTATGAATATCACGGCAGGACAGACGTTTGCTTTTTGACTCCCTGTTGGGGAAGACTGCCTAATTTCTTCTAAAGCAGTCTAGAACCTAGGTTCTCAACGTGTGGTACGCGTACCCCAAGGGGTACTTCTGATGGTTCCAGGGGGTACTTAGGCTTGATATACTTAACCAAGAATAACAAATTTGGAGTATTCTAAAATTATAAATCTTATTTAAACAACACAAATTTAGTGTTTTAGCTAATTAAAAGCAATAGTAAATGCTTGGGAATTGTTTAAAACCAATTATCATGTACTAGGATTAAATATATATTTGTCAAGGGGTACTTGTGATAATGTTTGCTATGCTAGGGGGTACTTGGTGAGTACAGGGCTTTAAAAGGGGTACATACCAATAAAATGTTGAGAAACACTGGTCTAGAAGAAAGTCTTCTGTAAACACAAATATGTAGTTTGATGTAGCATGCTACTGGGGATTATCCAATACTGAGATTCAATGCTGAGATCCACATCACCCAGTCCCATGCATGCCTCCAGGACTTCTCAAGAGCTGCTCCAACACTATGGAACTCCCTACCTCCACCCATTAGGGCAGCCCCCTCCTTCAACATCTTCAAGAAGGCCCTCAAAACTCACCTTTTCACTCTGGCCTACCCCTCCCCCCTCTCACAGGTGCTCTAAACCCACAGCTGAACTCTGATCCCCTACCTTTCATGTCACTACCTCTCCCTCTAGATTGTGAGCCTTCCGGCAGGGTCCTCCTCCTTTTGTGTCCTACCTGATCATGCACCTCCATTACTGTGCACCCATGCTATGCATCTGAGTGAACCTAACTTGCCTTATCTCCATGCTCCTATCCAGTGACTGACTAAAGCTGGCCACTAACTGTCCAATTTCTAGCGAAAAATCGTTCGAGCGATCAGAAATTCTGATCGGATTGGTTGTAAATAATCTCCATTGGTGGACACAATCGATTATGAACGAGTGAAAAAATGTCGCCCGAAAGAATTTTCGTCGAACGAAAATTTGGATTTTCTTGGTGATCGTGATAGATAGGAAGCAATCATTGGTTAGTTGATGGTGTAGTGAACGATTTTTTGTCCGATCAGAATTTCTGATCGCTCGAACGATTTTTCGCTAGAAATTGGACCGTTAGTGGCCAGCTGTACTCATACTGTGCTGCATGATCAGGTTTTCTTGTATTCCTGTATTGTCATATTGCTGTTTGTCACCCCTAAATATTGTCTGTAACCTAAACTAATGTCCAGCGCTGCGTAATATGTTGGCGCTTTATAAGTACAATAAATAAATAAATCTTCATAATCTCCTTTAGAGCATATTCCTTTTCTTCACCTGTTTATACACCCAGGTTTAACGGAAGTATTCTGTTTAGAGATGTTGCTAGGTCCTGGACAGTATCACCATAGCAGTGCAGATCTTCTGGTGCCAGCGGTCAGGAGAATCCCCTTCTGCTTCTCAGCCCGCTTACTCAGCCAACAGCTATTTCTAGGCCTCTATTGAAGGTCCTTCAGCTATTGTAAAACTTGGGATAGCGGATGCCAGAGATCAGACTCTGGTTCTTCTGCCTTGATTTTACTCACTTCTCCTAGTAGCTGCTTGAGGAGTCATTGTTCTCTGGTTACTGGATAAGATCTGGCCTTTAAATTATAGTATGTATAAATATATATGTTTATATTCCCTCCTTTCCCGTAAGCCTTCAATTCAAATTCCGGCCAATAGAAACATTTGGAAGACCAATGCCAAAGGGCACTCCATCACTTACAGCACTGATTCACCTTTACAGCACCTTATACCGTATTTTCATAGCTTGCAGTGCGTTAAAAAAAAATCAATTAACCAGAAATGGATATAAGCTAAACTGACACCTGTCCTTTAATCAAGAATGCAAATTTGATGTACATAAGGGCGTCCCCCCATGGGATTGTGGCAACCATAAAAACCCTGGGATGATTTAAAGGGAACCTGAAATGAGAAGTATATGGAAGCTGTCATATTTATTTCCTTTTAAACAATACCAGTTGCCTGGCAGCCCTGCTGGTTGCAGTAATATCTGAATCTACTATCTACTGACCACTGTCTCTACTATCTACTGACAAAGCTTCCTTTGTCATGTGTAGGCCTCCAGTCTTCTGATTGGACTTTTTTTTTTTTTTTTTAATTTGCTTCAGTTTTACTTTAAAAAGGAACTCCAGTGAAAATAATGTAATAAAAAGTGTTTCATTTTACTTTACAATAATTATGTATAAATAATTTAGTCAGTGTTTTCCCATTGTAAAATCTTTCCTCTCCCTGATTTACATTCTGACATTTACCACATGGTGACATTTTTACTACTGGCCCGGTGATGTCAGTAGAAGGAGATGCTTCTTGCTTTTTAGGCAGTTTGACCAAGCAGTAAACAGCTGTTATTTCCCACAATGCAATGAGGTTCACAGACAGGAAACTGTCAGGACCATGGTCCTGATATCCCACTGTGGGAGGGTCTCACCACAATATCAGCCATACAGAGCCCCCTGATGATCCGTTTGTGAAAAGGAAAATATTTCTTATGGGAAAGAGGGTATCAGCTACTGATTAGGATGAAGTTCAATTCTTGGTCACGGTTTCTCTTTAAAGAAATACTGAAGTCTCCTAAAATACAGCTTTTTATTGCAAAAAGCTGTTCAACATTATTGCCTTAACTAAAACGCTGCATCCCCGCGGCTGAAATCTAACTAAATCCCTTCAAACTCCCCTCCCAAAATCCACAACTTTGTTGGTTGTGGATTTTGCTGCCCTGTGCGCTTCCGTGGGAGGCAGAGCTTTCAGCTGCAGCTCTGCCTCCATGCCCATCTATCAGCACGTATCTCCGCCTCTTCCCCGCCCGTCTGTGAAGGAAGACTAAGAGGGGCGGGGAGAGGCGGAGATACGCGATGATAGACGCGTGTAGAGGCAGAGCTGCAGCTGAGAGCTCTGCCTCTCACAAAAGCGCCCCCCACAGCGTGCCCTGGGGAGTTTTGGGGGATTAAGTTAGATTTCAGCCGCGAGGATGCGGCGTTTTAGTTAGGGCAATAATGTTGAACAGCTTTTTGCAATAAAAGTTGTATTTTAGGAGACTTCAGAGTCTCTTTAAGCTGTTCATTTATTATTATGTTGCAAAAACATTTGTACGACACTGATAATGTTTTTAACATATTTTTTGATTCTTTTTTGTAACAAAGGATGAATTTCACTTTAAAAGGGAACCCGAAGTGTGAGACCTATGAAAGTTGCCATGTTGTATTCCCTTTTAAACAATACCAATTGCCTGGCGGTCTTTCTGGTCAGTGGGGTCTAAATCACACACCCGAAGCAAAGCATTCAGCTAATCTTGTCAGATTTGTCATTGACATCTGATCTGCATGCTTATTCAGGGTCTATTATTATTATTATTATTATTATTGATTTATAAAGCGCCAACATATTCCTTGGCGCTGTACAAAGTAAGAAACAAACATGGGGCATATAATACAGACAATGGTGTACACTAATGTACAAGATACATAATTAGTGACAAAATAAAAAAAAAATGATACAGCATACAGAATACAAAATACAGAAGTGGTAATGACAGTGATAAAAGTAACATGATGAATAAAATGTATAATGATTTCCAAGACACAAAAGGGGGAGAGAGCCCTGCCCTTGCGAGCTTACAATCTAAAGGGAAAGGGGGGAAACAAGAAGAGGGGTAGTATACGATAAAATATATAGAGGCAGTGTGTTTTAGGATACCTATGTCACAAGAGCCCCACTGGCCGTGAACACGCAAAACCGTCCGATCCGATTCTAGCACACAGATTGAGAGCTATGGACGCAATCTGCGTAGAATTGGCGGAGTTTGAGCGTCACGACGCAGTAGGGAGCCTGTGAGGTTACGAAAATACACTTTTACTCCAACCCAGGGGTAGATTTGCCACCATCTCTGTTTTCTATCAGCCCAGAGAAAACTGCTAACTGGCTATAGACCTGTGAAACAAACAACCGGTTAAAACTGTGCAATTCCTATCTATCTATCAAAACAGTAGCGTCCCTTCGGAAGTTTAGGTCTCGTCTGTGTATACTGAATAGAAGGTTTTACTGAGAGGTAAAGACCTTTTAAAAAGCCTTTATTTGTTACAATATAAATAATTAATATATACAGACAATCGTGAACAATCAAACGATGAGAGACAGTGATAACACAGTACATAAAAGAAAAAAGGATAAAAAGAACGAATACTTATGATTCTGTGGAAAGTCCGTTCGGGAAAAGACAAAGTTCCTTTGTTGCAGTTAGTTCGCAATATGGCCGAACCACATGGCCGTTGCTCCGCCTGCAAGATGGCCACTGCTATTTCCCCAAGCAGTGGCAGTCTTTTCGGTATGATGGAAAGTGGGGGAATTGGCTGGGGGTCCTCATGCAATCAGTTTTGAGCACTGACATTTCTGGGCGGAGTCTCAAGCTCAGCCCAGGGGCGTGTCAGGCAGTGAGTTCTCAGGGGAGGAACTTCCAGCCATCCACAAAATATGTCCAATTTCATACCCCGCCGGGGTTTTGTCGCACATGCAAACCGATTTCATATTCAGATTGGGCTGAGAATACACGTTCATAGGACATCAAACTTGCAATATTTGGGGCGCACGGGGACCCCATTATTCATATCTCAGCCCCTGCTCGGGTTACCTGGCTATGTCTAGTATCACCATATTCTACAGAATTAGGGAAACAAAATTATGTAATTTTCATATTCCTCCCATGGATGGTATTTGCAAAATGTGACAAAGTTATCAACACCATGCATTCCATACTCAGTCTAGTCGGTGCCGTCAAGACTGGGAGGAATGTAGGTGTCAATAGACCTCATGCTGTGCTAGCTTCCCCTGTTGAATCGACTCTGTTGGTATTTCAGCTCTGCCCAATTAGCACATTAGTGTCACCAGAGCTTTTCCGGGAGCCTTAACAGGATTTCTTGCTAAACCAGGTTGCTTTAGCCATATGCTAACGCAGGCCCATTCAGCCCTCATGGCAAAAGGGGGGGGGGAAGGCAGGAAGGAAAACTTCTATTTTAAAAATAAAGAATGTCAGTTTTCCGATCACGGTTGCGATCGGACAATCGGCCGCGAATCCTCGGACGACTGGGCGTCGCCCGGCGTCACACCTCCCCCTTCCCGAGCTCTGCTCAGGGAGGTGTCAACAGGACGCCTTCCGTAGCAGCTATTGGCGCTGTTGGGTCGGGTTCCCCCTGACACCGCGACAGCCCATCAGCGTTTTGGTGTCGGCTGCCTGCTTTGTGTTGGATCGTAAAGTCGTACTGCTGCAATGACAGGCTCCACCGTAGGAGCTTGCCGTTGGTTCCAGCAGTACGGTTTAGCCAACTCAGGGGATTGTGATCAGTGACGATCGTGAAGGAGCGGCCGTACAGATACGACTGCAGTTTCTGTAGGGCCCACACGATCGCCAGGCACTCCTTTTCAGTTGTGGAGTAGGCTACCTCTCGGGGCAGGAGCTTCCGGCTCAGGTAGAGGATAGGGTGTTCATCCCCCTTTCCATCCACCTGGCTGAGGACTGCGCCGAGACCGTAGTCAGAGGCATCGGTTTGCACCACAAACCGACGACTGAAGTCTGGGGCCTGAAGCACAGGGGCGCTTGCGAGGGCCTGCTTCAAGGCCTGGAAGGCATTCTCGCAAGCGGGGGTCCAGCTAACAACCTTGGGGTGCTTCTTGCTAGTGGCATCGGTCAGGGGCTTCGCCAGTGTACTATAGGCGGGAACAAATTTCCTATAGTAGCCGGCGGTCCCCAGGAACGCCTGGACCTGCTTTTTCGTGATAGGTCGAGGCCATGCCAGGATGGCGTCCACCTTTCCCGTGTCAGGTTTCAGGGTGTTACCCCCCACCCGGTGACCTAAGTACTGCACCTCGGTCATGCCAATCTGACACTTACTCGGTTTAACCGTCAGATTGGCCATGGCCAGCCTCTCTAGTACCTGGGACAGGTGTTTGAGGTGTTCTTCCCAGGTGGGGCTGAACACCGCAATGTCATCCAGATACGCTACAGCGAACCCTTGCATTCCCTCTAGCAGGTCGTTCACGGCCCGCTGAAACGTGGCGGGGGCGTTCTTCATCCCAAAGGGCATCATCGTGAACTCGAAGAGGCCGAAAGGGGTGATGAAGGCCGACTTTTGCCTCGCGTCAGATGCAAGTGGTATCTGCCAATACCCCCGGCTCAGATCCATGATTGATAGGTACCTGGCTGATGCCAGTGTATCTAGCAGCTCATCAATGCGAGGCATGGGGTAGGCGTCTGTAGTGGTGATGGCGTTCAGTTTCCTGTAGTCTACGCAGAACCGAGTTGTCTGGTCCTTCTTGGGGACCAGGACAACAGGGGCTGCCCAGGCACTACTGGACTTTTGAACCACCCCTAACTCCAGCATCTCCCTCACCTCCTTCTGCATGTCCGCCTGTACCTCGGGAGAGACACGGTAAGCGGATTGCCTGATGGGGGGATGGGTACCTGTATCTACCCCATGCACCGCCATACTGGTCCGCCCCGGGATACCGGAGAAGGTGTGCTGGTACTGGCCCAGCACCTTCTGTAACTGCTCTTGCTGGGCTGAGGCGAGCTGTGGATTGACGTTTAGGTCGCCGTCCACATCTCGTACGTCAGCCAGCAGGTCTAACAGGGGGTCTGCCTCTCCCTGCTCTAACCGGCTGCACACTGGCAGCGCATACTGGGTCCTGTCATGGTGGGCCTTCAGCATGTTTACATGAAAGCTCTTCTGCTTCCTGCCCCCCATGTTCACTAGATACGTCAGAGGGTTTAACCGCTGCACTACAGTAAAAGGCCCCTCCCAGGCTGCTTGCAGCTTGTTCTGCCTCACGGGAAGAAGGGCATATACCTTGTCACCCACATCAAATGACCGCTCTCCAGCAGTGCGGTCGTACCATGCTTTTTGTTTGGCCTGAGCCTGGGCCAGGTTGTTGGTCACTACTGCGGACAGGGACTCCATTTTGTCCCTGAACTTGAGGACGTAATCGACCACGGAGACATCAGTGGGGTCGCCCTTGCCCTCCCATGTCTCCCGCATCAATTGTAAGGGTCCTCGGACATTCCTCCCATACAGGAGTTCAAACGGGGAAAACCCGGTTGACTCCTGCGGCACCTCCCTGTACGCAAACAACAGATGAGGCAGGTATCGTTCCCAGTCCCCACCTTGCGACTCAACAAACGTGGTCAGCATTTGCTTCAGCGTCCCGTTGAACCGTTCACACAGTCCATTGGTCTGCGGGTGGTAGGGACTGGAGACAATGTGCGTCATGTGTATCTTTTTGCACAGGGCCTCCATGAGTTCGGACATAAACTGGGATCCCTGATCGGAGAGCATCTCCGCAGGGAACCCGACTCGGGAGAAAATGTTAAGTAGCGCGTCTGCTACCTTGTCCGCCCTCAGGGAGGAAAGCGCCATGGCCTCAGGATAGCGGGTGGCGTAATCCACCACCGTCAGGATGTACCTTTTGCCACTGCTGCTGGGAGTGGGCAATGGTCCAATTATGTCGACTGCCACTCTGTGAAAGGGCTCACCTATGATTGGCAGTGGACACAAGGGAGCCTTGCGGGGGTTCCCAGCCCGTTTTACCTTTTGGCAAACAGTACATGAGCGGCAATAGTTGGTCACATCGATCCGCATCCTGGGCCAGTAGAAATGACCCTGGATACGGTCAAGTGTCTTGTGGATTCCCAAGTGCCCTGCCAGGGGAATGTCATGTGCGGACTTCAGCACATGCCCCCGGAAGGCACTGGGTACCACAAGCAACTTGGTACCCACACTTGTTTCACCTTCGGTGGGCTGTACAGGCTCGCTGTACAGCTTACCACCTTCCCAATATACCTTGAAGGTATCTTCATTCGTGAGGGGCTCCGAAGCCTGTCTTCTGAGTGCCTCGAGGCTAGGGTCAGTCTGGAGTGCTTGCACAAATGCAGCACTCTCGCTCTCAGCCAGCTGGCCCGTGGCATATGCAGTTAGTGGCTGAAGGCTACCATCCCTGTGGTCAGAGGAGGGGGAGGAGGCCGGAACCTCTTCCACCTGCTCTGAGCCCAGGTTCTGAGCAGCGCGGCTGCGTGTTACAGCCAGTACAGGTACACCTTCAGACTGGCACATACTGGCATTACTCACATCCTGGCTGCATGCATGAATTACAGTGACAGGTACAACAACATTTTCATCACAAACAATCGGTATATCAAACACAGGTACCTGTGACACAGGTACTATTGGACTCGGTACCCCTGGACTGGGCACATTCAACCCACCTCCCCCCTGTTCTTGCCCCTTGGTGCAAAGTACCTTAGTGTGGGCGGAGAGTCCGTCTCCCTCCTGGCAGTCTGAGGGGCTTGGGGCAGGTTCATAATAGGACACAAGCTTGCCCAGGTCGGTCCCCAACAAAACTGGGACCGGCAGTTGGTCCAGGACCCCAACAACCTTCTCTTGAACCCCCACCCCCCAATCGATGGACACCCGAGCCTGGGGAATGCGAGAAAGAGTGCCCCCCACTCCAGTGAGGGTAAGGTATTTGTCAGGGAGGATATTTTCCGTCGGGACCAGGTGCGCACGCACCAGGGTGACATCCGCTCCAGTGTCGCGGAAACCGGTAACAAGCTGGTCGTTCACTGTAACCAGCTGGTGGTTGCTCGTAGCGGAGTGGATCCCTCTCCCACCTGCGAACATGACGTTGTTGGGTGCTCCCGGCTGGGGTGCGCTGGCTGGCGGCAGTTGCCGTGGGCGAGGTGTAGGTGGTGCAGGAGCTGGCGCTGTCTGCCTCCGCTCCGGGCAGTTAAACTTCATGTGTCCGGGCTTGCGGCAAAAGTGACAGGTGATGCCCTCTGTTGCTGCAGGCCTGGACGCAGCAGCTGCGCTGGAGGGCCTCTGGGGCGCACGGCTCACAGAGGTAGGAGAGTCTGCAAAATTGTGGGACTGACCTCCTCTCCAGCTAGATGGGGCAGTCCTGCGGGTCTCCGGCACCCTGGTCGTTGCAAAGGTCTCAGCGAGGTCTGCAGCGACCGTCGCTGACGCCGGTCGGCGCTCCAGCACAAACTGGCGTACATCAGCCGGGCAAATGTTCAGAAACTGCTCCAGGACGATTAAGTCCTCCAGGACACCGTAAGACCCTTTAGTGAGGCCTAGCGTCCACTGGCGGAGTGTGGTGAGCAGACTGCTGACCACATCTTGATAAGAATCAGTAGATTTTTTCTGCCAGGACCTGAACCTTTTCCGGTAGGCTTCTGGCGTCAGCTGGTACTTAGTGATTATAGCCTCCTTTATAGCGGTATAATCATTGTCCTTTTCCACAGGCAGCTCTGAGAAAGCATCAAGCGCTTTGTAGCGCAGCAAGGGTGTCAGATGTCTGGCCCACTGGTCTTGGGACAGACGATACTGACGGCAGGCCTTTTCAAAAGACCTCAAAAACAAGTCAATGTCAGTGTCTTTTTCGATAATAGCAAATTTAAATTTTGCACTTACTGGAGCGGCAGTCCCTTCAGCAGGGAGGCTGGGCGTTGAACTCCGGCTGGCTTGCTGCACTTTCGCCATGTTCAGCTCATGCTGTTGTCTCTCCCGCGCCTCTGCAGATTGGCGTTCCTCTCGCTTTTGCTCCGCCATGTACTGCAGGTACTTGTCCACATCAGTTTCCATCAGCTTTTGCAATGCCTGCTGCATTACTGGATCAACATAACTGGACAGTCCAGTACTGGCCGGTTCCAGGCGAGTACTTTCAGGGGTTCTGGGGTCGGGGATCACACTGACAGCCTCCTGCGTATCTGTTGCCGCATTGCCCGCGGGTTGCTCAACCTCGGTACGCACAGGATCTTCAGTCTCTGGTTCCCCTCGACTTGCGTTAGATGAGCCGGTGTCCTCCACAGTGGACACCTCCAGCGTCCGCAGATTCTGGCTATCCCATCGGTACAAGTCCGTTATCAGGTCCTGCTGTTTCTTGCCGCGGATGTCCATGCCTCTCGCCTCGCACAGACTCTGCAGGTCGGATAGGACCATGACCTTGTAATTCCCGGACATTTCCATGCCAAATAAAAGAAAACTTAGGGGAGGGGTACTGGTTACACAGTCTCTCTGTATATATGAAAAATATATTGCACTCAGTCACTACCAACGAATTAGTTCGTTTCTCGATAGGGCTAATTCGATAGCCCTACCTGAGATACTATCAGCACACACAGATCCCAAACGCTGCCGACCACTGTCACAAGAGCCCCACTGGCCGTGAACACGCAAAACCGTCCGATCCGATTCTAGCACACAGATGGAGAGCTATGGACGCAATCTGCGTAGAATTGGCGGAGTTTGAGCGTCACGACGCAGTAGGGAGCCTGTGAGGTTACGAAAATACACTTTTACTCCAACCCAGGGGTAGATTTGCCACCATCTCTGTTTTCTATCAGCCCAGAGAAAACTGCTAACTGGCTATAGACCTGTGAAACAAACAACCGGTTAAAACTGTGCAATTCCTATCTATCTATCAAAACAGTAGCGTCCCTTCGGAAGTTTAGGTCTCGTCTGTGTATACTGAATAGAAGGTTTTACTGAGAGGTAAAGACCTTTTAAAAAGCCTTTATTTGTTACAATATAAATAATTAATATATACAGACAATCGTGAACAATCAAACGATGAGAGACAGTGATAACACAGTACATAAAAGAAAAAAGGATAAAAAGAACGAATACTTATGATTCTGTGGAAAGTCCGTTCGGGAAAAGACAAAGTTCCTTTGTTGCAGTTAGTTCGCAATATGGCCGAACCACATGGCCGTTGCTCCGCCTGCAAGATGGCCACTGCTATTTCCCCAAGCAGTGGCAGTCTTTTCGGTATGATGGAAAGTGGGGGAATTGGCTGGGGGTCCTCATGCAATCAGTTTTGAGCACTGACATTTCTGGGCGGAGTCTCAAGCTCAGCCCAGGGGCGTGTCAGGCAGTGAGTTCTCAGGGGAGGAACTTCCAGCCATCCACAAAATATGTCCAATTTCATACCCCGCCGGGGTTTTGTCGCACATGCAAACCGATTTCATATTCAGATTGGGCTGAGAATACACGTTCATAGGACATCAAACTTGCAATATTTGGGGCGCACGGGGACCCCATTATTCATATCTCAGCCCCTGCTCGGGTTACCTGGCTATGTCTAGTATCACCATATTCTACAGAATTAGGGAAACAAAATTATGTAATTTTCATATTCCTCCCATGGATGGTATTTGCAAAATGTGACAAAGTTATCAACACCATGCATTCCATACTCAGTCTAGTCGGTGCCGTCAAGACTGGGAGGAATGTAGGTGTCAATAGACCTCATGCTGTGCTAGCTTCCCCTGTTGAATCGACTCTGTTGGTATTTCAGCTCTGCCCAATTAGCACATTAGTGTCACCAGAGCTTTTCCGGGAGCCTTAACAGGATTTCTTGCTAAACCAGGTTGCTTTAGCCATATGCTAACGCAGGCCCATTCAGCCCTCATGGCAAAAGGGGGGGGGGAAGGCAGGAAGGAAAACTTCTATTTTAAAAATAAAGAATGTCAGTTTTCCGATCACGGTTGCGATCGGACAATCGGCCGCGAATCCTCGGACGACTGGGCGTCGCCCGGCGTCACAACCTAGTAGGAGTGCAATTTGGTCTTAGGACAAAAGGAAGTGGCCTAAGGTAGTGCATATGCTTGTCGGAACAAATGAGTTTTTAGAGAGCGTTTAAAAGTAACAAAGGTTGGCGAGTGACGGATGTGTTGTGGGAGGGGATTCCAGAGAAGGGGTGAAGCGCGTGCAAAATCTTGTAAGCAGGGATGTGAGGAGGTGATTCTAAAGGAGGACAACAGAAGATTGTGTGCAGATCTGAGATTGCGATTGGGTTTGTATCTGGAAATGAGAGATGATATGTACCGGGGTCTATGGCTCAAAGTATTAGAGGCAGAGGATCAGCAGGGCAGCCAGGTAATATGCATTTTTTAAAAGGAAATAAGCATGTCAGACTCCATAGCCCTCTCACCAAGGGTTCCCTTTAAGAATGAGAAGACGACAGACTCCTTCTAGCGGCATAAGAAAGCTGTACCAGAATATCACCCTTTACATGAAATTTTCGATTTAGTCATAATTGATTTACTATTTTCTGCTCTACGGCTTGACCGAAAACGTTCTAAAACTAAAACACAAATCAATTTACCGAAACGGAGGAACATGTCATGGTCATAGAAAAGGCAGCAGACCGGTGTGCTGCATTGAGTGATCTGAGGAAGGTGTAGATAGGATTGTGAAATGTTTAGATTTACAGCAGTGGATGAATTTCAGAAAATCCAGCCTTTCTCGGATCTGCAGAGGTCATATCCCATCACGGCACAGCGGGGGGCTCCAGCCATTACAGAGAACCGAGGAATAATCACGGCCAATGTTGCACCGAACGGCCTTATGTCTGCACAAAGTGTAACGGAACTGTATATCCACCGTATCTAATGATCATGTCCAGAAATGCAGTGTTCTGGTTGTAGTCTGTATACAATATAATAAAAAATGTATTATGTCATTTGGTCAAACTATCTGACTCAAATACCTTAAGTACAGATGGATCAACAGGCCCTGGTTAATAATATTATTAAATAAAGTTAAATATACCGTAGGTATGTCCCTTTTAGCCCTCCTAAGATGCTAGGGGCGTTGCTAGGATCCTAAGAGATTCGGGGCACTGCAGCCAGAAAACGGGTGTGAGCAAAAATTAGGATGGCATTCCCTGACCATCGACTGGACTCCCTCCCATGCTCCCATGGGCCTCCCATTGAGGCACCACAACTCCCAGCATGCTCCCATAGAAGAACCACAGCTCCCTGCATGCTCCCATAAAGGCACTACAGCACCCAGCATGGCACCACAGCACTCAATGTGCCCACATAGAAGCACCACACGGCCATCACGGTGGCCGGCGTGACAGTACTGCGCATGCGCGATTTAATCGCGCATGCACAGTACTGTCACGCCAGCCACCGTGATGATGTGAGGCGGCCGCTGCGGTCACGACTGACATCATCTTTCCGGAAGAGGGAGCCCAACACTCGGGGCCCGGTGTCGCCAGGAGCCATTTCGGAGCAGGGCCTGGGAGATG
The DNA here is from genome assembly GCF_040937935.1 of Hyperolius riggenbachi. Taxonomy (NCBI): domain Eukaryota; kingdom Metazoa; phylum Chordata; class Amphibia; order Anura; family Hyperoliidae; genus Hyperolius; species Hyperolius riggenbachi. The sequence continues at coordinate 39,817,018 of NC_090651.1, read as the reverse complement.
AGCCAGAAGGGCGCCGAGGGACCTCCCGACCTACGGTGGGCTGCAGAAAGCCTCAGGTAAGTCCAGATTTTGTTTTTATGCACTGCTCGGAATCCCTTTAAATATTCTTTCTCATAATTGCATTCATCACTGTATGCAGGTCAGGGGTCACTGAGCTTACCAAGCCAATTTTAGTTCCAATAATTAGTTCTAAAGGTTTTGGAATCAATAAAATGACAACAGTGCTCAAATTTATGCACCTGCCTAATTTTATTTAAACAATTATTGCACACTTTCTGTAAATCCAATAAACTTAATTTCACTTCTTAAATATTATGCACAATAAGGGAAAGAGGCGCCCTGATTTGAATAAAAGCTTTTAAAAACAGTTTAAAAACGAAAAAGAAAAATGAGGTATCTTACCTCACGGACGAAATCTCTGTAAACTTACAAAAGATTTTTATTTGAGCACAGGCAACGCGTTTCGCGGGTCTGAGCCCGCTTCCTCAGGCCAATACAGTGCCAAATGACAGAAATCATGTAGCATAGGGAGCCTCTCAATCCCCGTGCTACATGATTTCTGTCATTTGGCACTGTATTGGCCTGAGGAAGCGGGCTCAGACCCGCAAAACGCGTTGCCTGTGCTCAAATAAAAATCTTTTGCAAGTTTACAGAGATTTCATCATTAAGGTAAGATACCTCATTTTTCTTTTTCGTTTTTAAACTGGTTTTAAAAGCTTTTATTCAAATCAGGGCGCCTCTTTCCCTTATTGTGCATAGTTATACCCCCTTACATGTTTGTCCGAGGGGTGGTGACAGAACACCCGTTGTTTTACCACGGTTAATGTTGTGTCCATCCTTTTTCATCTAAAAGAGCGACCGCAACCAGGTCCGTCCAGGACCACCCCAAGTGGAGTCGGGTTTATGGTCTCCACCTGCTTCCTGTGGTCGGTTGCCCCTTGCAACCCTCCTTTGTGAGTAGCCCTTTCAATCAATTGATTTCTCCACACACCTACTATTGACATACTGCACTATCGGGCTCCCTTTTTTGTCTCCTGTATTTTTTTCCATAGGGTGCCAAGACACCCCAACCACGATTTCTTAAAGGGACTCCGAGCAGTGCAGAAACTATGGAAATATGCATATCATTTTAAAGCTCTCTTTCTCCTCTTTCCGATGATATATAAACCGCCACCCTACGCCTTTTATCTTTCGCTATTTTCGCGATTGAAATTGCCATGGCCGCGATTTCAATCGCGAAAATAAAGAAAACTAAAAGGCGTAGGGCGACGATTTAGGTGTCGCCAGAAAGAGGAGAAAGAGAGCTTTAAAATGATATCCATCTTTCCATAGTTACCTTGTATTACACAGGCCGACTTTTTCTGCTGAATGGAGCTGCTGACACTGGGGAAAGTGTCGTCCTGTGTAATACAAGTAACTATGGAAAGATGGATATCATTTTAAAGCTCTCTTTCTCCTCTTTCTGGTGACACCTAAATCGTCGCTCTACGCCTTTTAGTTTTCTTTATTTTCGCGATTGAAATAGCGGCCGCTGCAATTTCAATCGCAAAAATAGCGAAAACTAAAAGGCGCAGGGCAGTGGTTTATATATCATTGGAAAGAGGAGAAAGAGAGCTTTAAAATGATATGCATATTTCCATAGTTTCTGCACTGCTCGGAGTCCCTTTAAATATTACTGTGTGTGTCTCCTATATGATATACTGTATTTAACTGCCATTTTTTTATCGTAACAACCAATGATTTATACAGGAAAATCATGACGATTAACAAGGTTGCCCAAACTTTCGCATCCCATTGTATGTAAAAAGTATAACAGAATTGTCTTATTATCTTGTCTAGTTGTGGTCACGGCTTGGGTACAAGCATAGTGTTCTTTGTCTGTATGGAGTATAACAGAATTGTACTGTGAATATACCTAATGGGTTAGATCACTTTGGAATATTGAGGGTGTAGTGTTCTTTCCCTGTACCGAGAAGAATAGACTTGAATGATAATTAGGTGCCATGGTCAGTTCATAGTGGAGATGTAGTGGGCTTTGTATACAATGTAATTGAATGGTACTGTGTGATCCTGTCTAGTGATCAGAACATGATGGAGGACGTACATTGTCCTATTTCTCAGCAGAGTATAATACAATGGCATTATGTCCTTACAAGGCAATGGAGTCAGGTTAGGGGTGCACTATTCTGTGTATAGATGGTTAAGCAGGAATAGTTTTATTATCATACAGAGTGGTCAGGCCATTATAAACATGTTGTCAATTGTCCTTGAAGAACACAGTAGAACTGTACTAGCATCTTCTTCTCAAGTGGTCAGAGGATGCTGAAGGTACAATTTAATTTTCCATGTAATATAATAGATTCAGCACAACTATATAATAGTTGTGTTCAATAGCTGTTGTTGGAAGTCTTCCGTAGTGCTATTTCTTCAAATTGTTTGATTTTGCTTCACAAATGTTCCAATGTCAATGGGGGATGGATTTCTTAGTTTTAAAGGGCACCTTAAAGAGGAACTGTTGCGGAAATCTTAAAATTTTAAAACACATACAAATAAGAAGTACATTTCTCCCAGAGTAAAATGAGCAATAAATTACTTATCTCCTGTGTTACAGTCACTCACAGTATGTAGTAGAAATCTGACATTACCGACAGGTTTTGGGCTAGTCCATCACTCCATAGGGGATTCTCAACATGGCCTTTATTCTTTATAAAGATTTTCCCTGAAAAAAGATTTATACCGGGATGCTGGCCATTCTCCCTGCTCACTGCACACTATTTTGGCAGTTGGACGGAGCAACTGGTATTCATTAAGTGCTTTTAAAAAAAAAGAAAACCCTGAGAACCGCCCTATGAAAAGATGGGCTAGTCCAAAACCTGTCGGTAATGACAGATTTCTACTTCTTATTGTAAGTTACAGGAACATAGGAGAAAAGTAATTTATGGCTCATTTTACTCTGGGAGAAATGTACTTATTATTTGTATGTGTTTTAAAATTTAAGGTTTTTGCGACAGTTCCTCTTCAACCATTCCCGCCGCCCGGACGTGAAGCTCACGTCCGGGCGGCAGCTCTGCAGCGCTCCCGCGCTTGGGCGCGCTCCCGCCCGCGATCGCGGGCGCGCCCCCGCATCCCCGCTGTGCCGCCCGGTAGCCCTGGGATCAGTGAAAGGGAACATGGTTCCCGATCACCGATCCCTTTCCCCCGCAGAAAAACCGAAGCGCTCACCTGTGAGGCTTCAGTTCTTCTGCCCGGAGAGAGTTCCGCATCGCCCTTGTACTTCCGCTTAGCAGGAAGTACAAGGATGGAAAACAAAAATGAAGGTGGCCATCTTGTGGCCAATTAGTAAAACTACAGCTACACATTTTAAACATTACAATTTACACAGATAACAACATTAAAAATTAACTGTTTATGCCCACACCAAAATATTCTCCAAATAAAAATTTTAATGGAAAAAAAAAAAAATTACAATAAAAAAAAAAAAAAAGACATAAATAGTTACCAAAGGGTCTGACCTTTTTAAATATGCATTTGAAGGGGGTATACTACAAACATTTTTTAAATTATAAGCTTGTAAATAGCGATGAACGCAAAACGGAAACAATGCACCTTTATTTCCAAATAAAATATTGTCGCCATACATTGTGATAGGGACAAAATTTAAATGGTATAATAACCGAGACATACGAGCAAATAAAATACATAGGTTTTAATTATGGTAGCGTGGATTATTTTAAAGCTATAAAGGCCAAAAACTGAGAAATAATGAATTTTTTCCATTTTTTTCTTATTAATCCTGTTAAAATGCATTTACGGTAAAGTGGCTCTTAGCAAAATTTACCACCCACAGAAAGCCTAATTAGTGGCGGAAAAAACAAGATATAGATCAATAAATTGTGATAAGTAGTGATAAAGTTATTAGCGAATGAATGGGAGGTGAAAATTGCTCCGATGCATAAGGTGAAAAATCCCCGCGGGCTGAAATGGTTAAGTGATATGCGACATGGTGCGATAGACCTATGCTGTGTCACTTTTCTTCTTTCTCTGCCTAAAAGTGTTAATATTCAGCTATTCAACTGACAATTTCCATCCAGTCAGACTATAGCGTCCCTCACTGACAAAAAAAAAAAAAATTTACAGAGAACTGGGCTAAGAGCAGGGGATAAATAATAAGGTCAATGTTCATATATTTTAGCTTTTTGAGACATGGGACAGACTGTGTCATTGAGCTGAGACAGAACAATAAATCTACTTTTTAAGTTTTTTAAACATAACATAAAACTGTGGGATATCTAAAAGTAACTTTTTTAGGAGTAGGAGGATAGATACAATTGTTTATCTCATCAGTTTATTAGGATTAGGCAATAGTCATCAGGAAAAGGTTAAACATAAGTGGGATGCTAGGGTAAGGGATCAAGAATGGGTTCCCCCTGTTAATATTTTGCCTGATGTACTGGCAGAGCATAGCAATATTAACGGCAATGCCACAGCAGCATACCCCGAGTTACACTTTTAGTGCTAGAGATAAACCATAGTTAAAGGACAACTGTAACGAGAGATATATGGTGGCTGCCATTTTTATTTCCTTTTAAACAATACCAGTTGCCTGGCATCCCTGCTGGTTTATTTCGCTACAGTAGTGTCTGAATCACACCGGAAACAAGCGTGCAGCTAATTTTGTCAGATCTGACGATAATGTCAGAAACACCTGATCAGTGATGCTCAAATCCGATCCGGGAGATACCCGGACAGTTGCTATACGGATTTTTCCCAGTAAACCTGTGCGGGCTGGACGGGGGTCAATCTTACCTTTATGACATCTTCTTTGTCCGTCCCTCGGCACCTCCCACGATGCGGTACACGCAGCGGTCACGTGACTACAAACACTTCCTCCTTCCGGGTTGAAGGAGGAAGTGCTTGTAATCACGTGATGCCCGTGGACCGCATCGTGGAAGGCGCCGAGGGACGGACGAAGAAGACGTCATACGGGTAAGATTGACCCCCGCCCAGCCCGCACAGGTTTACTGAGAGATATCCGGATAGCAACTATCCTACCTAACTATGCCACGTGACACGTGCCAAGTGACACGTGCCAAGTGCCACGTCGGCATGCACCTGGCACATGTTACACCTGCTGCTGCTGCATTGCCCTGCTCCTGCTGCCTGCGCAGCTCCCACCGATAGGTTGCCACAGGCCACTGATACCACCTATATTTAACCCAAAACACTATTGCTGCGTAATTTTTTGGAGGTGTCTTGTCTGAAAACTGTCATGTCCCAGTTGTGCGGTTGGACTTTCAACACAATGGGGGCTGCACAACCGCTGTCTGGAACCTAGTACTGATGTTAATTGAGAGCCTTTTTTTTGGGGGGGGGGGGGGATTTTAAGTCCCCACATCATCAATTAGTGTTTTCCTTTAAAAAATAATGATGCTACATGCCTCTTTTACCCTAAAAACCGTTTTTAAAGCAATTTAAAGGCCACTTCCGTTTTTTCTATCCAGATATCCGAATATGGCCCGATACCCCAGATACTGAGGTTGGATATCCGATTCGGATACGGATTGGAAAATTTTGAAATCGAATATCCGACCCGGATCGGATATCGGGGCTCAACCCTTTCGTGCATTCCCTTGACCAGTCCACTTCTCCAGAGTCTTAACCACTTCACTTCGAAGGGTTTTTCCTCTTAAAAACCAGAGCAATTTTCACCTGTCTGCGCTCCTTCCATTCATTTGCCTATAACTTTATTACTGCTTATCACAACGAAACAATCTATATCTTGTTTTTTTCACTACCGATTAGGCTTTCTTTGGGGGGTACTTTTTGCGAAGAATTATTTTATTCTAACTCTGTTTTAATGGGAATAATAAGAAAAAAAAGTGAAAAAAAATCATTATTTCTCAGTTTTCGGCCATTATAGTTTTAAAATAATACATAATAATAATTCCTTTTTTTGTATAGTGCTTTTCTCCTGTCAGACTCAAAGTGCGTGCGAGGCAGCCACTAGAGCGCACTCAGTAGGCAGTAGCAGTGTTAGGGTGTCTTGGCCAAAGATCTCCTTACTGAATAGGTGCTGGCTTACTGAACAGAAAGAGCCGAAATTTGAACCCTGGTCTCCTGTGTCAGAGGCAGAGCCTTTAACCGGTACACTACATGCTAACGTAATTAAAACCAACACATTTTATTTGCCCATTTGTCCCAGCTACTGCAACATTTAGAATTTTTCTCTAGTACAATGTATGGCGCCAATATTTTATTTGGAAATAAAGGTGCATTTTTTTCAGTTTTGCATCTATCCCTAATTGCAAGCCCATAGTTTATAAAGTAACAGTGTTATACCCTCCTGACATAAATATTTAAAGAGTAAGGCCCCGTTCACATTACAAACGCGGATGGCCATGCATGCGGAACGCAACGCATGCAACCGCACGCCATCCGCATTTGTGTGCGTTGCGTGGCTGATCCCATCACTGAAAAGTGAATGGGACAGCCACGCGTTTTTACAAAAAATGCGTGCAGCATGCGTTCCCGGACCGCACAGGTCCGGAACGCATGCAGTGTGAACAACAGACGTTGCACTCTATGCAATGTCTGATGTCGTGCGTGTCAGCCACCTGCACGCGTTTACAAAACGCGGCTGGAAATGCGTGCAGTGTGAACGGGGCCTTAAGTCCCTAAGGTAACTATTTATGTATTGTTTTATTGTAATTTTTTTTTTATTACAAATTGCATCTATCCCTAATTACAAGCCCATAATTTATGAAGTAATTGTAGTATACCCTCTTTACATACATATTTTAAAAAGCGCGGGGGTGGGGGGTGAGCTGGGGTGGGGGGAGGGAGGGACGTAGTAGCTACGTCCCTGCACAGAGTTGTGGCAATTTGCAGGGAAGTAGTTACTTGTCCTGGCAGAGGGGAAGTGGTTAACGAGGAACTATAACCCAGGATTGAACTTCATACCAATCAGTAGAACTTGAACTTGAACATTGAACTTCATTCCATTCCGATCTGATACCCCCTTTACCACAATAAATGGTTACCTTTTCCCAAATACATCATCGGGATGTTATTTTCACTACAGTTCCTCTTTAACCACTTAAGGACCAGGGCTTTTTTCAGTGATCGGTGCTGCGTGGGCTCTCCAGCCCGCAGCACTGATCAGCAGTGAGCCTTGGCGATCAGACTTCCCCCCCCTTTTTTTCCCCACTAGTGGGGATGTCCTGCTGGGGGGGTCTGATCGCCGCCGCTACCCGCGCTTTCCGGGGGGGCTCTTCAAAGCCCCCCTCCGCCAGCGCTTTCCGCCCTCCCCGGCTTTCCCTACCTCTCCCTTAGAATCTGAGCGGCACAGGACGGATATCCGTCCTGCGCCTGATAGGATAGGCTTCAGCCTATCATATGCTGGCGATCCCTGGTCAATCAGAGGCCGGGGATCGACGATCTACGTCACGGCGCTGCTGCGCAGCAGCGGCGTATGATGTAAACAGCTGGGATTTCTTCCCCGCCTGTTTACATTTCGCCGGCGAGCCGCAATCGGCGGCTCTCTGGCTGTTCACGAAGACACACTCCGTGAACTGGCATGGAAAGGCCGCTCGATCGAGCGGCCATTTCCATGCTATACCACTAACGACCCGCCGACGCCTATCGGCGTTAGGCGGTCGTTAAGTGGTTAAGCACCAAAATTTTAGAGGCGACATCTAAAGAAGGTTCTAAATGGACCTTCAGTGAGAGGAACCAAGGTGATGACAATGCAGAAGCCTGCTTGACACTTGACCTCTTTGATCAGTAAAGGAGAAGGGTCAGGGACACCAGAGGAGGTGGACATTGTGGATGAAATGGCTCAGGATCCCCATATTTTTTTTAAATTTGCTACTATAGCTCTGAGCCCTTCGCCTGGACCACTGCCCGCCTCACAAACTATTCCTCTGTATATAAAATGAGTCATTCCTCACTTATAGTCAGTACATCTTGTTGCTGAACAAACCAGATTAAACTGGGAATGAATTCTCACATTATCTTGGCAGGTTTCATGCCTGATATAATACACAATCCTAATTGTGTCTGAAATGCGATGTGAACATTTCCACAGCTGTAAACATCCCTTTCGCAAAAAGTAAACAAGATTACTTTCTAGTGTGAGTTTCAAACCTGTTTCCAAAAGTATATTTTGGAACGTACCTCGTTGTACTGCTGCCCAAAAAAATCCCAATCTGGCCTTTGTCTTTCTCCGTGTTTGTGTCCTGATAGGCACATTGTCACTGAGGTCGAAGGCACATCAAGAAATACAGCATGCATGTCATTTTTTTTTCGCTGTGTTAAGTTGCTCAGGTCCATATTAACTAAGCACTGATTGGCCCCAGGGCATGCCTGGATACTAGAATACATCCTACAATATTTAATTAGGTCATACCTAAAGCTGTCGGGTATTGTTCTGCTTTGGGGTGTCTTAGAGCACAACAGCGCATTATATATGCAACTAACGGGAATATCCACGAGGCACTGTTAACCCCAAAGACCTGACATTTATATGGGTTTTAACTTGCCTGTGTTCTGCTCAATAAGTGCATTATGTCATGATGCTTTTTTAAATTTTTCATGGTGAAAAATATAGAAACTCGATCGGTATTAAAGGGAAAGGCAAAAAACACAAGATTCAGCAATAACTGAGCTTAAGAATTTATGATTGCTTCGTCTGCATTTTTTACTTTATGGAAATGACGTGTGTCAGGAAAAACGATGGTTCTTTTTAGCTTTTTGCATAGAAAAACTCTAAATAAGGGGTTCTTGAACTTTTTCTTTTTGAGGACTCACCTGCAGAACATAGATGACCTCCAGGTCTCATCAATGAAAACATAAAACCTAAAAACAACAAAAAAAAGTGTATATTAAATTATGTGTACTTGTCTGTTTAACCTGTGTACATTACAATTAGCTAACTATTGTATATTAAAACATTTCAAAAATCAGAATACTATTTTACCTTCTAGGTTATCCTCATCCCATTTTTTTTAATTATAAATAAAAAAAGAGAGGTAATCGCTTACCTCTCCAGATGATGTAGACACCAGTTCAACTGGAAAAAAAAAAGTTTATTCAAAAAACAATTTGACAACGCATTTCACGGGTCAGGCCTGCTTCCTCAGGTCAATACAAAATGCCTTAATAGCATAGAGTGTATGCGCCATCCTGCCCAATACCAGTAAGACCTCCTTTGGAGAATATAGCTTTGCAGTTGTTCTGGAAAGTCTTTCATACTACAGAAGAGCGACTATCCAGTATCTGGCAGGACCTGGCGTACCGAGCAGGGACGGTTATTTCCCTCCGTGCCTATACGGTGTTTGCATGAACTGAAACCCACTTTTGTGAGTATATACTGTATCTGTATACTTCCATCCTTCTTATACCAAACAATACTGCACCATTGGGCTCTCTTTGTACTTCTCACCTAGGTATTCTTGGTCCTTACAAGAATCATCGGGGGGAAAAAACCTACAGGTTACGGTTATAGCCGTTTTAACTGTGGCTATGATGGGGAGTTGTAGGGGGAAATGAGTAACTCTACATGTTTGGTTTCTGCTGATGGCGTACGTTAAAAAGGGGCGCTGGGAAAAAAGGGCGCCGGGTTTTAAACGATAAACATGGATAACGTTTAAAAAATATAATGTACTATATTTCGTTTAAAAATAATGTTTTATAAAGTTATAAATCATTAAATAATGTGCATGAAATTGGCAATTGTGAAAACGTTAATCTTCCGTTTAAAAAGTGAAACGTATAATAACGTTTAAAAAAAATAGTAAGTAACCCTCCCTGTACCTACCCCTAACCCCTAGACCCCCGTGTTGGTGCCTAAACCTAAGACCCCCCTGGTGGTGCCTAAACCTAAGACTCCCCTGATGGTGCCTAAACCTAAGACTCCCCTGGTGGTGCCTAAACCTAAGACTCCCCTGGTGGTGCCTAAACCTAAGACTCCCCTGGTGGTGCCTAAACCTAAGACCCCCCTGTTGATGCCTAAACCTAAGACCCCCCTGGTGGTGCCTAAACCTAAGACCCCCCCTGTGATAAGCATTAATAACGTGTGAAAAAAATATTGTGCTGTTTTTCGTTTAAAAATAATGTTTTAAAAAAGATTGTACTGTTTTTCGTTTAAAAATAATGTTTAAAAAATTATAAATCATAAAATAATGTGTAATCATGAGAAGCAGTTATAAAACAGTAAAAGTCTCCGGGCGCCGCTTATAAAACGTTATTTTTCTCCGGCGCCCTTTTTTCCTGTCGGGCGCCCATTAAACGATATTTATTATGGGAGTGAATGGCGGCGCCCGATTTGTCCACTTGCCTCAGGCGCCCGAATTTACTGTTCCCCTGCTGATGCTACCTGGAATTGCCTGACTCTGATCTGACATACGTCCCCTAACCTTAATCCTTCCTTGTGCCTAAAGCCCTTTACACATGGTGGATAAATGTTGTCATGTGATGATGATGCATTTGATCTTTCTTAGTCGAGAATTTAGCGAGTAAATTATTATTAAGTATTTATATAGCACCAACATTTTCCACAGTACTTTAAATCTCTGACATAGCAACCAGGGCTTGATTTGCCCTTTTCCCAGCCCTTGACTTTGTTGTGGCAATCCTTCCATGTGCAGTAGCTCCCCCTCACATCGCCTTTGCAGACCCTTTTACGACCAGCTTGCTTGGACAGCAGCTCTCAACTTCTGTGCGTTGTTCCCCATTTCCATCCTCCTCTTCCACATGCAGTAACCTCTCTTCCATGTCTAGTACTCTTTTGGCCACCAACCTCACTAGGCCCAGGCCTATGGGGCCTTTTTCTTCTACCACTTTCACTTAGTCGCTTCCTGGTACCCCTTCACCATGTGCCCATGCCTCAACCTCATCATTGGTGCACAGAACATGAAGTAGTAGGTTTGGGAGAGGCACACCTTTCTGTATGAGGTTGGGTGCATAGCCTGGATGCAAAGCCACATCAATATAACACAAGAAGTTCAAGGTTGACTAGCACACCAAAAGTAATTTCCAAGGATGTTTATTCCTTCTTACATGTGTCAACATGAAATTTCATTTTCATTTCAGACTATCAGTCATAGTTTCTTTTCAAACACTTTACAAGGCTAATATTTCCCGTCTTGCATATATTTTACTTTAAAGCGGGATTGTCAGCCATAAAATCAAATTCTATTTACCCACTGCTCTGTGTTTATTATGCAGTCTACAACCTGACCCTGCATTACACGTATTCCAATCATAAATGTTACTGCTGTTATAAATATTATCTGAGTCAGCCTGGCTCTATTTGGTACATTGCAGAGGACAGGGAAGCTTGTTATCTCCCCTACCATGTTCCTGATCCTCACTGATTGGGTGAGGGCAGTTCAGTGTGACACAATACACCTAGCCCCTCGGCAGAATCTGCTGAAATATGATCTATCCTGTGCTCACATGTTTACAAAGCAAGCTAGATATGACAATGCAGTTTCTAGGGGGAAAAAAGAGTAACAGAGGAAATGACATCAGGGTTAGCTTCAGTCAGAGGCAGTAAAGATGGAAAATGCCTGGAACAATTTTCTCTTTATTTATTATATAATACTTACGAAAATCAAAATGTGGACAGTGCAATACACATGTTATGTAAGTAGAACAAGTATTTATCTACATATATATGTTTTTTTTCCAGGTATAGTATGGCCTTCCCTTCTGCTTTAAAAAATACAACCCAGCCACTATTAAAAAATGACTGTACGCAAGATACTTCAGATAAATTTGCTTCAGCCAAAATCTTAAAAAAAATATATAAAATACCTCCCAAAAGCTGCTCATGTAGGACGTCCAAATGATGGTGTTGCCTGATGTAATGAAGTAGCTGAAATGATGCTTGTAGAGAACCAGTGAACATCACAAGGAATAATTTAGTCTTTGCGTTCATTATATACAAACATCCATCTCAGCTAGAAATCTTTCACAAAGTTACAAGTCAACAACATGTCAAAGTTATAAATAAATATCACACGCAGGAAAGCACTTCTCTTGCAGGAGAAGGCAGAATTTCTGGAACACTTCTTAAAAAAAACACCTCCTCTCCCTGATGTCTATACACAATACAAGCTGTGGGCATCTCCTCAAATTAAGACCAATTCCACCTAAAATATTTTCTTGAATTTTAGAGATAGCGAGAAAAACAAAAGTTTGCTTTCTTAAAACAGAAAGAATTTGCGATAATTCAGGTTGGAGTGAGCTTGAGATGTCTCCCACAATGCATCACTGCTGAATATACTGTATGCAAATTAACCATTGTTACCCTTCGAAGCTAAACACACCTCCAGAACTGCTGGAATGCAATGATGTGTGAGCTTGTTAATTTATACAGAGCCATAATAATCCAACATGCATACAGACTGTTTTGGATTGTTTGATCCTCATCAGTGCATGCAATAGATACATTTGGCTCTATGGAGTAGGGCTTGTAACACCGAGAGGTACAGGCTAATCAGCAAGCTCATGGTGACCCAGAACTCATTGGCGTGTGTAAGGGACTACAATTGTCCTAAAATCCCCCTTACTAAAATGCTAAGAAAAACAAAACAGAAAGAATTTGCGATAATTCAGGTTGGAGTGAGCTTGAGATGTCTCCCAGTGCATCACTGCTAGAGCCAAATTAATCCATGCCATGCACTGATGAGGATCAAACAATCCGAAACAGTCTGTATGCATTTTGGATTATTCCGGCTCTGTACAAATTAACAAGCTGACACATCATTGCATTCCAGCGGTTCTGGAGGTGTGTTTAGCTCCTAAGGGTAACAATGGTCAATTTGCATATATTCAGCAGTGATGCACTGGGAGACATCTCAAGCTCAATCCAACCTGAATTATTCTTCTGTTTTAAGAAAGCAGACTTTTGTTTTTCTTAGCATTTTAGTAAGGGGGCTTTTAGGGAAACAGTAAATTCGGGCGCCTGAGGCTAGTGGACAAATCGGGCGCCGCCATTCACTCCTATAATAAATATCGTTTAATGGGCGCCCGATAGGAAAAAAGGGCGCCGGTGAAAAATAACGTTTTAAAAGCGGCGCCCGGAGACTTAATGTTTTATTACTGCTTCTCATGATTACACATTATTTAATGATTTATACATTTTTAAATATTATTTTTAAACGAAAAACAGTACAATATTTTTTTTCAAACATTATTTTTAAACGAAAAACAGTACATTTTTTTTACATTATTTTTAAACGAAAAAACCAACAGGGGGGTCTTAGGTTTAGGCACCAACAGGGGGGTCTTAGGTTTAGGCACCAACAGGGGGGTCTTAGGTTTAGGCACCAACAGGGGGTCTTAGGTTTAGGCACCAAAAGGGGGGTCTTAGGTTTAGGCACCAACAGGGGGGTCTTAGGTTTAGGCACCAACAGGGGGGTCTTAGGTTTAGGCACCAACAGGGGGGTCTTAGGTTTAGGCACCAACAGGGGGGTCTTAGGTTTAGGCACCAACAGGGGGGGTCTTAGGTTTAGGCATCAACAGGGGGGTCTAGGGGTTAGGGGTAGGTACAGGGAGGGTTACTTAGTAATTTATTTTTTTTAACGTTATTATATGTTTTAGTATTTAAACGAAAGATTAACGTTTTTACAATTGCCGATTTAATGCACACTATTTAATGATTTATAACTTTAAAAAACATTAATTTTGAACGAAATACAGTACAATACATTTTTAAACGTTATCCATGCTTATCGTTAAAAACCCGGCGCCCTTTTTTCCCAGCGCCCCTTTTTAACGTACGCGGCTTTTAGGACCATTGTAGTCCCTTACACACTCCAATGAGTTCTGGTTCACCATGAGCTTGCTGGTTAGAGATAGCGAGGAAAGGGTAAACTCACTGTCAGTGGGTTAGTGCTGTCTGCTTCTATTATAGAAACATTTTCTCTACAATCCACCCCAGGGGCATACGTTCAGGGGAGCAGGGGGGCTTGATGCGGTAAGGGGGCTCCAACTACTACTTTAATTCCTCTGATAAAGGGGTCCATCCTTCAAATCCAGTGTTTTTGTGACTACACTTGTTATACAGTAAGTGTGAATATAACGATGTCCAAACTTGTTTTATGCCACTTGCAAGATGGGCCTCCAGACTGTGAGGGTCACCAGGGGGAGGCAAGGGAAAGTGCATAAGGGGCCCTATCATAGTTTTGCTGGGCGGTCCCCATGATTTTTAGTTACGCCCCTGATCCACCCCCAGACGGTGGAACTCTCTCTAGCTGCCCATCAGGCTTGCCATCTCCTTCATCGCCTTCAATCAAGGCCTCAAAACTCACCTCTTCAAGAAGGCTTACCCCACCTCAATGCTGTCCTAACTCTCTCTGCCGAGAACCTCTCAATGCAGCCCCCCCTCCTATCACATCACCACCTCCTCTATTTAGATTGTAAGCCTTTGGCAGGCCGCTGGAGAGATACGTAAAGAGCACACTTCCTCTTGCGCAGACTATCCATGACTGGAAGAAGTTACGGAGCTGTACCGGAGCTGCAGGCAGTGGAGGACGGCGGCGTGGAAGCGATCTGTTCGCATGGGGGTGGAGGAAGCCCCAGGTATGTATAAAATGGTAAGTATTCTTAATCTGTGGTACACTTTGAGGTTGCCATACATCTCTCAAATTAGTGGCCATCTGACCATCCGATTCGATAATTATTATTGAATCGGATGAAACCCCCTGACATGCGTTGGGTTTGGCATGGAGTATTGCAAATAGTTACCAATAATTAGACTAGGCAACTTTTTCTATTACTGATATTCTAGTGTTTGCTTCCCTGATTCCTAATAACACCCCCCTCCCAAAACCCAATCCCTATTTATTCGCCTAATAGTAACTAGCCTCCTTAAAGAGGAACTTTAATACAGGATTGAATGAATTTTATATCAGTAGCCTGTACTCCCTTTCCTGCAAAAAATCTTTACCTTTTCTCTAATAGATTATTAGGGGCATACATTTGAAAACACCGCTCGCTCATTTTGGAGCGACATTAAACGGAAAAAAAAAAAACCCCGGTAAATAAGGATTTTTTTGTGGTAGTAGAATAACGATGAATTTACCAATATTCTACAACCTCATTTATATAGTGAAATATCAGCAATATTTGCCGATATTTCACTATGACCTAGCCTCTCCCTACTCTCACACAGAACCCTCCTGCCCGGGCAACTAATTACCCTCCCCCAGCAACTAATACCCTCCCCCCCACAACTAATAACCCTTCCCTAACAACTAATAACCCTCCTCTCTAACTAATAACTCCCCCCCGGCAACTAATAACCCTCCCCATACGGATCCTTCTGGAAATGGCGCCTGCGAATAATGGCGCACGTGTTGCCGTTAATCCTTTTGTCGCTTATCGCTATTTAACGTTAAAGCCTTATCGTTATTTAGCTCTGTTTATTTTATTGAAAATTAGCGTTAACACAGAACCCTCTCTGTACCTATCCCTAACCCCAAGAGCCCCCCTGGTGGTGCCTAACCCTAAGACCTCCCTGGTGGTGCCTAACCCTAAGACCCCCCTGGTGGTGCCTAACCCTATCACCCCCTTGGTGGTGCCTAACCCTAAGTAGAGTACCCCCCTGGTGGTGCCTAACCCTAAGCACCCCCCTGGTGGTGCCTAACTTTAAGACCCCCCTGGTGGTGCCTAACCCAAACCACCCCCCTGGAGGTGCCTAACCCTAAGACCTCCCTGGTGGTGCCTAACCCTAAATCTCCCCTGGTGGTGCCTGCCTAACCCTAAGACCCCCTGGTGGTGCCTAACCACCCCCCCGGAGGTGCCTAACCCTAAGCACCCCCTGGTGGTGCCTAACCCTAAGACCTCCCTGGTGGTGCCTAACCCTAAATCTCCCCGGTGGTGCCTGCCTAACCCTAAGACCCCCCTGGTGGTGCCTAACCTTAACCACCCCCCTGGAGGTGCCTAACCCTAAGCACCCCCCTGGTAGTGCCTAACCCAAAAACCTCCCTTGTGGTGCCTAACCCTAAATCTCCCCTGGTGGTGCCTAACCCTAACCTTGACAGTGTCACATTAAATCCATTTACCGTTTTGCAGTTAAATAACGTCTGCAGTTTGGCTTATGTAGGGCGCTATTGATAAATAACGTTAGTGTGTGCCGTTTTTCTCCTTTTTTCCCTGTGCACCATTATTATGCAGTACTAACGATAAATAGCAATAAGCGTATCTTTTTAATGCGGCGCCACTTTTATGCATAGGCGCTGTACGCCATTATTCACTGATCCACCCCATACAACTAATAATCATGCCCCTGGTAAATAATAACTCCCCCAACAACTAATAACCCCCTCGCTAAATAGCTGGGGCTGCCCGCTATGGTAACTGCGGCTACCAATAGCGGGAACCCATTTTTTGCTGCAATATTATTAACTGCTCTATATCACACTGTGATGGCACACTGTGGCAATGACAGTTTTGCCAAAGTCATTTTTGCATAAAAAATCCTATTTTCGATTTAAAAAAAAATTGTGAAAAAATAACTTTTATTGGAGTGCAATCTACATTTTTGCCAAGAAAACGTAAAAAATTGATATTTTTGCCATGGAAAAAAGTGAAAATGCGGAATAACAATATTTTTACCGTGAAAACATGAAATATCTGTATTTTCACCGCAAAAATTTGCAATGAACACAAAAAATAACAAAACTTATTTTCCATGGACTTTACGCTCGAAAATTAAATTTAACATAATTTTTGCTAAAATGAATGCAAAAAGAATATTGGCATTCGCACTTCAGTCATTGTTACACCCATGGTTGCAGTGCGTGTGTCTCTACGCCAAGACAAACTTACCATGAAATAACTACAGTACAGCTAGACCAGATGAACTAAAAATAACGATGTAGCCCACCACTTGCACAACCTGGGAGAAAATTTACCTAGCGGTAGGGAGTACAGAAACACTCTAACTTGTGTTATTTACAGAATAGCAATGAGGGGCAGGAGAAAAAAAAAATCTCTCCAATGTGGTGAAAAGTAATCAATGAGAGGAAACAGATTTGGAATGTGAAGTACCTATTCCCAGAGCCTCTGCTAGGCTCTGCACGTGTGTAAATACAGCCCTTCTGTCTGACATCCAAGTGCAGTGTTATCTCCTCTCTGCAGATAGCACGGATAATCTGGCAGCCTTAAACAAAACAGAACATTGTTCCCTGATTGTTAGTTATTTTTATTATTTCACTTTATTTTCACAAAACCATTCTGTGAAATATATGGATCTTTCTTTGTTTAGATTCAAAGATTCCATTTTTGTTCTATTCTTGTACTTTCAAAAATAAGTGTGAGCACGCAGGAATTATAAACAGGCAGTTAGTAAGGATAAATAACTCAAGGCTCAGATTTTACGGAGAAAATGGACTTTATGAGATATAGGTGATTTTTTTTTTAAAACACACACAGGGGGTAATTTACGAAAGAATGTATCCAAGAAAGACCGATGAGGTGCGGTAAGGTGGAGCTGCAAAAATTGGCTAAATATATTTAAACTCATAAAATGCAGTTTGTAGCTGCATGATTTTATCAAAATTCAAAACAGAAAAACAGGTGATATTGCATTATGGACAGCCAATAGAAGACAAATATTCAAAGCCGGTGGTTCAGGCTTGGGATTATTATTAGTAGTATTTATATAGCACCAACATCTTCCACAGAGCCGTACAGAGCTTATTATCTTGTCACTTAACTGTCCCTCATAGGGGCTCATAATCTAATGCTTACCATAGTCATATGTTCATTGAAATGTAGGGGCAATTGTAGGGGGAAGCCAATTAACCACTTCAACCCACAGGTTGTTTTCACTTTAAAGGGAACCTGAACTGAGTAAAATTATTTAAAATAAACACACGATGTAGCTACAAATGAATATTACATACTTACCTCATCATCAGTACCTCTCAGAAGCTCACCATTTTCTTCTTACAGTGATCCCTTCCTTCTGACAATATTTTGTCAGAACTGAAATATACCAGTTACTGTCAGTTATATATCAACTGCTGTCAGTTACAACTGAATGTGCAAGGTAATGTCCATGTTTTCCTATGGCTCAAGTGAGTGATATTACAGTTTAACAGTTTGCTAACCAGGAAGCTGTTATGGGCTAATGGCCATTTTCAAAATGGAGGACGGAGAATTCCATTGATCACAGGAGACAAATGGGACGCAGGAGAGGAGAAAGAGATTGATGAGCAGACTGCATGGGAGGTAAGTATGACCTGTGTATGTTAATTGTACATTTTTATTTTCAGCTCAGGTTCTCTTTAAGGACAGAAGCAATTTTCACCTGTCGGCACTTCTCCCATTAATTTCCTGATCAATTAAAAAAAAAATTACATTATCACTATGTATCCCACCTAAATGATTTATATCTTGATTTGTTTTGCCACAAATTAGGCCTTTTGAGGATAACAGTCGTTTTCAGTAATTACTTTGTTTTCTATGCATTTTAGAGGATAATACAAGGAAAAATAAAAAAATACACAATTTCTCCAATTCCAACCCCCTTAGTTTTAAAATAAACAATGCTACTATGGATAAAACCCACATGATTTATTTGCCAATGTGTCCTGGCTATCACAACATCACAACATTTAAATTATGTTCTTAATAAAATGTATGGTGACAATACATGATTTGGAAATGAATGTGTATTTTTTCTGTTTTGTGGTTTTTTTTATTATTTTTATTTTGTCACACAACTTAAACATGACTCAGATTCCAAATAGATATTTTCAGCACTTAAACCCAAAATAAGAATACACAACTCCAGAAAAGTGCTATTTAGGGTGCATACACACATCCAATTTTGACTGGCCGATAGTGCATAGAAGTGGTAAAATTGGCCAATCAAAGTTGGCTGTACGGTAAGTATCAGGCTGGCTATAGGAAAAGTTCTACAGATGATAATTACTCATAAGATCATTTTAGCTTCGGGTTTGCTTTCAAGGACCACTATTGAGAAAAAGTAGGCAGTTAAAATCTGACAGAACCAACAGATTCTGGGCCTGTCTATCTCCTCATGGGGGATTCTCAGGGTTTTCTTTGTTTTTAACAGCATTTCCTGAACAGCAGTTTAACTGCCAAAATAGTAAGATACCAGCCAGCCTCCCTGCTCACCTGCAGGGGTAAACTCAGGATTTTCAAGGGGGGGATTCCTGAAAGGTCTTCCTCAGCCACGCACCATACAGTATAATCATATGGTAGGACATCATGCTAGGTACACATAATGCAATTTCCCGTCCGACTGACAGGATCTGACAAGTTTGATCTGCTCCGATCGACAATGGGATCGATCAGGAGCAGTTTGGATACAGATAATAATGAGGACAGCCGACAATGCTAATGAATGGGAAAGTGAAGCATTCCCACAGCAGGGCACAGGGCTGTGCTCATACCTGACTACGTTAAGTTCTCCAGAGCTGCTCCATGCTCTGTACACTCACTGCTGCTCTATGCTCTGTACACACGCTGCTGTGCCATGCTCTGTACACGCGCTGCTGCTCCATGCTCTGTACACACACTGCTGCTCCATGCTTTGTACACACACTGCTGCTCCATGATCTGTACACACACTGCTGCTCTATGCTCTGTACACACGCTGCTGTGCCATGCTCTGTACACACACTGCTGCTCCATGCTCTGTACACACGCTGCTGCTCCATGCTCTGTACACTCACTGCTGCCCTATGCTCTGTACACACGCTGCTGTGCCATGCTCTGTACACACACTGCTCCCCATGCTCTGTACACACGCTGCTGCTCCATGCTCTGTACACACGCTGCTGCTCCATGCTCTGTACACACGCTGCTGCTCCATGCTCTGTACACGCGCTGCTGCTCCATGCTCTGTACACTCACTGCTGCCCTATGCTCTGTACACATGCTGCTGCTCCATGCTCTGTACACACGCTGCTGCTCCATGCTCTGTACACACGCTGCTGTGCCATGCTCTGTACACGCTGCTGCTCCATGCTCTGTACACACGCTGCTGCTCCATGCTCTGTACACATGCTGCTGCTCCATGCTCTGTACACACACTGCTGCTCCATGCACTGTACACACACTGCAGCCCTATGCTCTGTACACACGCTGCTGTGCCATGCTCTGTACACACGCTGCTGCTCCATGCTCTGTACACATGCTGCTGCTCCATGCTCTGTACACACGCTGCTGCTCCATGCACTGTACACACAGGCTGCTGCTAGATTCTCTGTACTCACGCTGCTGCTCCATGCTCTGTACACACGCTGCTGCTCCATGCACTGTACACACAGGCTGCTGCCACATCCAAAGTCAACTTTAGCAGGGAAATAAAGGGGGCAGTGCTTTGAGCTGCAGGATACCTGCAGATATTCTGGTGTCTCAACTTGTGCCTGTCCACAGACACTGCACTGGCTCTGGTCTGAGGGGGGATTCTGGGCAGCTGTAATCCCCCCCCTGCGCTTGCCTATGATTTGCACACTATTTTGTCAGTGTGCAACTGCTGTTTAAGAAATATTGTTGAAAACAAAGAAAACCTTCATTAAAGCTCCTATATAGATTCCTTCTCACACCGATAAATTTTTCAATTTCTCGACAGGCAAAAACCCAAACTGTTTTAGAGGTTGTAACACTACAAAGAGTTTTAAACATATCTGGTGGGAATGTCCAGAAACACAAAAACTATGGTCTAGCTAGAGTATACAAATAGGTAAGCTCCACTATAGGGAAAACAATACACCCAGATATGTTCAATACTCTACTGAACTACCCACTGGCTGATCTAAGTAAGATAGAAAACTCCTTACTGTTGAAAATTAACACTGCAACAAACTCTTTAATAGTGGCACAATGGAAAGATAAAACCCTCCCTTGGGAGACACTAGTTAATAAAATAAATAACATATGTATCAACCAGTACCTATCTAGCTTAAAAGGGCACTACGGTCAAAAATTGTAAAATTTAAAATATGTGCAAACACAGACAAATAAGAAGTACGTTTTTTCCAGAGTAAAATGAGCCATAAATTACTTTTCTCCTATGTTGCTGTCACTTACAGTCGGTAGTAGAAATCTGACAGAAGTGACAGGTTTTGGACTAGTCCATCTCTTCATAGGGGATTCTCAGCAAGGCTTTTATTCTTTAGAAAGATATTCCCTAAAAAGGATTTAAACAATGATGCTGGCCAGCTTCCCTGCTCGCTACACAGTTTTTTTGCAGTTGGACAGACCAACGGCCATTCACTAAGTGCTTTTGAAAAAAAATAAATCCCTGAGAATCCTTTATGAAGAGATGGACTAGTCCAAAACCTGTCACTTCTGTCAAATTTCTACTACCTACTGTAAGTGACAGCAAAATAGGAAAAAAAAGTAATTTATGGCTCATTTTACTCTGGAAAAAATGTTTATGCTGTTATTTGTTTATGCTTGCACATATTTTAAATTTCACAATTTTTCACCATAGTGCCCCTTTAATGGCCTCAATTCTGGTAGCTATGTGAGGTAAATATTTTTTTGTAGTTGAAATACCTCATGAGGTATTTTTCCGCTTTTTTAGCAATTCTGAAAGATTTTTCTCCATTTCCGAACATGAGGTAAAACATGAGGTAAATGCATAAAGTGAGGTAAAACATGAGGTATTTCAGTGGTAAGCATGCAGTAAATAAATATTAGTAGTCTTTAATTGTCTTCTATAAGTTAAGATAGTTTTTGGAAGATGTTTTTTTTGAAGGGGGAAGGTGTATTTGATTATGTAGCAACCTATGAAAAGTATATTTATAGGCATCCCTTATAAAAAAAATCCAGTAAATATTTGGAGTTTTATTTCTACTATTCTTTTCTATTACACAACCTGAATAGGAACGACACTAACACAGCAATAGGAACTCCACTAAAAATTGCAAAATGCATACAAATTGACTTTACCTCCAGGTACAGGCAGGTCTTAAACTGATTGGTAAATTATGTACTAACATGCCCCCTAATTTCCATGAGAATAGCTATTTTCATTAAATTACCTAATGAATTACCTCATAATTTACCTCATGAGGTAAAACATGACTAAAACCTACCAGAATTGCTAATTGTCATTACCTCATGAGATAAAATTACCTCACATGAGGTAATTTGTTTGATAACCCTACCAGAATTGGATTGCAGGAAAACAGCATCTCTTATATCGACATATGGTACCCCTGGCTGAACTCCCAATACGGTATCCACATAAGTCATCAACTTGGTAAAAACATTATTTGAATTTTAGACCCCACACCGAGCTTGGTTAAAGAGAACACAATATTCCACTACATTCTCCAACCTGATCTATTTACCTCAAGATCAGACTGATACCACCCTTGTTCCGACTTATAATATTCCACGTTATCATTCAAACAAATCCTTCTATGCCAAGTCTAAGTCATTCAATACCTAACTCTATTGTTAAATGTATCTAACTCCTTTTTATAAGGCAGACTGGAAATATCCTTTCCAGAGGTTCTCCCTGTTATATGAAGATTGTAAGATAATTGTTCTGTTGTACTTTGTATGCAATTATTATGTTCAATAAAAGCACCTTTAAAAGAAAACCCTGAGAATCCCCATGAGACGATGGACTGGCCCAAAACCTGTTGGTTCTGTCAAATTTTAACTGCCTACTTTTTTCACGCTAGTGATCCTTTAAGAAAATTTTGTAAATATTGATTAGTCAACTTTTTTTTTTTTGAGTGGTCACAGTCCTTTAACCACTTCAGCCTAACTGGACGAAAATTTTCGTCCAGTTAGGCTGCGCGCACTCCCGCGGGTCGCACGCGCTCCCACGGGCCCCCCTGTGCGCGCCCCCGCTGCTGGACGTTAGCCCAGCGATCAATGAAAGGGATTATAAATCCCTTTCACTGATCAGACCCCCCCCCCCCCCCCGGAGAAAAGCCGACAGCGTCTCTTCAGACGTTGCGGCTTTTCTGAGCTCTGGTCTTCTTTCTTCTTCCTGGGAGCGAGATCGATCGCTCCCAGGACTTTTTGACTATGGCTATCTTGTGGCCAAATAGCAAACTACACCAAAAACACACTTTGTATTAAATAAATACATTTTTAAACATGAAAAATCCCCTGTTTACCTCCCACACCAAAAAATACCCACATACAAGTTTTAATAAAAAAAAAAAAAATTACAATAATAATAATAAAAAAAAAACATAAATAGTGACCTAAGGGTCTGAACTTTTTAAATATTCATGTCAAAGGAGTATATCAATATGATTTATTAAATTATGAGCTTGTAAATAGTGATGGACGCAAATTGAAAAAATGCACCTTTATTTCCAAATTGAATATCGGCGCCATACATTGTGATAGGGACATAATTTAAATGGTGTAATAAGCGGGACAAATTGGTAAATAAAGTACATAGGTTTTAATTAATTATTAATAATGTATTAATTTCAAACTATAATGGCCAAAAGCTGAGGAATAATGATTTTTTTCCATTTCTTTCTTAATTTTCCTGTTTCCATTTCTTTCTTAATTTTCCTGTTTCCTGTGGATATACAATAAATTAATTCTCAGCAAAATGTATCACCCACAGAAAGCCTAATTGGTGGCGGAAAAAACAAGATATAGATCAATTCATTGTGATGAGTAGTGCTAAAGTTATTGGCAAATTAATGTGAGGTGAAAGTTGCTCAGATGTAAAAAAAAATCTCAACCCTGTGGGCTGAAGTGGTTAAAGGGAACCTAAAAAATTCTTTAAAATAATCACATAATGAACCTGCAAATGAATATTACATACCTACCTCTCCACCTGTTCCTCTCATAAGTCAACATTTTCTTTTTACAAAAAATTCCTTCCAGTTCTGACAAGATTTTCTCAGAAAACTGAAATATATCAGTTGCTGTCAGTTATAACTGAAATGACAACTGATGAGCAAGGTAATGTCCATGTTTCCGTATGGCTTAAGTTGGCAATATTACAATTAAACAGGAAGCAGTTATGGGGTAATGGCCATTTTCAAAATGGAGGACAGCGAATTCCATTGATCACAGTGGACAAACAAGAGACAGGAGAGGAGAAAGAGATTGAGGAGTGGACTACACGAGAGGTAAGTATCATGTATGTATGTTTATTTTGACTTTTAATATTTTCAGTTTAGGTTTGCTTTAAGCCAGTCTAAAAAAGATTAGATGCAAAAACAATTGTGAGCAACGCAGTCAGGAACTTTCCAGGCCAATCAGCCTACAAATCTCTGTCTTGGAGGACATGAGGGAATGTATTTCTGAAAAGCTGCAAGTTACATGTTATCTCGGGAGCTTAACCTTGCTACACAAAGACCAATCATTCCTAGGCACTGGGGGCGCAGAACTGAGTGTAATTGTTAATTAGTCCGGTCAAACAATCTGCCGTTATGAAGATAGGTTAATTCCGCATGAAATAGCCTCAATCCAACAGAGCTTCCATTAGGCTGCATTAAAAGAAAGAAAAGAAAAAAAAAAAGGAAAGAGCGACAATTAAATTCTTTTAAAAAGTTTTAAGAAAGTAAAAATGTAGGTCACACGCTGTACCTTATTAAGATGGTAAAGAGAAGGATGTATGTTATATTTCTTCATCCATCTCTTAAGACGTCTAAAGTTTAAAAGAGCAGTCTGTACTAAACAATACCTAAAATTTTAAGTTATGGTACATTTTTTTAAAATGGTAAGTGAACCTATTTATTTGCCAGGAAAGCTCTAAGTATATCCTGGCAGCACAATGTAACTTTGGTTGTTCCCCCTGAAAAGATCTGTGACCCCCTGCTGTCTATGTGGACAAATGCTTTCCATTGACCAGCAGTCTGTCTGTAGACCAGAAACCTTGCTGTCGGGCCACCTGCTGATTTTAAAGGATACCCGAAGTGACATGTGACATGATGAGATAGATATGGGCATATACAGTGCCTAGCACACAAATAACTATGCTGTGCTGCTTTTTTTCTTTCTCTGTCTTCAAGAGTTAAGTATCAGGTATGTAAGTGGCTGACTCAGTCCTGACTCAGGAAGTGACTACAGTGTTACCCTCACTGATAAGAAATTCCAACTATAAAACACTTTCCTAGCAGAAAATGGCTTCTGAGAGCAGGAAAGAGATAAAAAGGATCAATCGTTCATAGATATTAGCTCTGGCATACTTCAATGAATGTGTCATTGAGCAAAAACAATAAAACAGTTAAAACTTAAAACGTAGATTTAAACATAAAATAAAACTGGAATATCTTAAAACGTCATTTTTAGGAGAAGGAAGATAGATACAATTGTTTATTTCATTAGTTTATTTTTTGCCTTGGGTGTCATTTAAGGTATGTACAGGGCCTCCTTCAGGGCATCAAAGAGGGGACTGGTGTATGGGGCCTGAGAGAATCTGGGGCCTGGCGAACAGTGCCACACGTGGGCCCCAGCTGCAGTCTGTGTCTGTCCTTCTAACTAACCATTAACATAGTGAGAGGTGGCGGGAGACTCATCCAGGAATTACCTTAGTAAGTTACTGAATAAAGTAAACCTGAGACAAATGGTAGAAAAGGATGTTTACTTACCTGGGCTCCTTCCAGCCTTCCTGTAGTCTGTCAGCTCCCTCGATACCCTTCTGGTCTGATCCGTTGTGCTCTTGTAAAGTCTGCACGATCCAGCTGGGTTGCTGGGTCTTCATGAACTTAGCATAACCAGAATGCTCTTAGCCATGGACAATAGTGTGTTCAGGCCTTCAAAGATTGTGATTTGCCATGTTGGGCAGAAGGGAGTGAGGGGTGCCCAGTAGGTTTGCCCAGTACGGGGCCCAAAAAATTCTGATGGCGGCTGTGGGTACATACACACATGCGTCACAGCTGACGACCGTTATGTGTGTGCAGTGGCAACCGATCAATCATCGTTAAGGACCTGTCCTGTTGACCCCGATGCTCCAGCATGACTGATCACAATGCTTTTTTCAACCAGTTAACCTCCCCTCCCCACCGATCAATAGAAACTGCTTCTCCCCACAGATCAATAGAAACTGCTCCTTCCCACCGATCGATAGAAGCTACTTTGTTGTCTGCCGATCGCCGTCCCTCTGACCCCTCCATAGCAAAAGGACACATTGCTAGCCCAGGTGGTGTATGTACATAATTTCCCGAATTGTCAGCCAAGGGATCGTTTCTCGATCCCCAATGGGTGACGGTTATCGAATGTGTGTTTATAGCTTTACAGGTTTTCTGTGCTGCACAGGAGGAAGACAAGCGAGGGAAGGGAGATGATAAAAGAAGGCAAGGAAAGAAGGAGAAAAATTGAGAAGGGGAAGAGGGAGGGAGCAAGAAGCAAAGATGGAGAGAGGAAATACATGAGGAAAACAGAATGGAATAACTAATGAGGGCATGAAAGGGAGGCTGAGAAGAATGAAGGGAAGCAGGGATGGAGAGAGGAAGGAAGTGAAGGAAAAGGGAGGAAGGAAGGAAGAAAGGAAGGAAGAGAGGTAAGGAAGGGATGGATAGAGGAAGATGGTCAAGAGGGCAAAGAAGAAGAAAGGTAAGGATAAAGGGATTGAGGTAAGAAAGGGAGGGATATATAATGGGATGCAGAGAGGGAAGGGAAGGGGGAAAGGAAGGGAAGGAGAAAGGGTGAGAGGGAGGAAGAGAGAGAGGGAGGAAAGGAAGGGAGGGAGAGTGGTAAGTGAAGGAAGGAGTAAGGAATGATCAAAAGAAGAGGAGTTAGGAGGGAAGGGATAGAGCAGTGCGTAGTACCTCGTCGCCCGGACAGTTGGGTGCCGCTGAAATAATGGGCAGCGTTAAATACTGTACCTCCTCTGAGTCATAGCTACTCGGAGAGAGAAGTCATTTGGTGTCCAGCAACTGCTGGCATTTGAATTACATTTGAAATCCCGCTGTACTGCTATAGACATGATAACATTACATCTGTGGTGGTACCCAGGTCAGGCGCAGTGCAGGGTACAGCATATGCCAAAATGACCTGCTTCGGGGATAGAGGGTGGGAGGAAAATAAGGAAAGCAAGAAGGAAAGACGGCAGAGAGGGAGGAAGAAAAGGAGGGAGGGTAAGAAGAAGGAAGAGAGGGAAGGAATGGAGAGAGGAAGAAGGGGAGGACAGGAAGGTAGGAAACAACCATGGCCGTAACAATACCCCCCGCCCCGTGATTGCAGGAGGGCTAAAGGGGCCGCCACTCTCACTCCCCCCCTTTATGCAGAGCAGTGCACATACGTTGTCATGGCTCCAGAGTACAGGGGTGCACTCCAGCATGCGCCATCATCCTCCCCAAGGCCCCGATACATGTGACATCAGTGCCTTACGGAGAAACTCTGGTGCATGCTGGTGTGCTGCACAGTGAGGAAAAGGCGGCGCCACGTTGACATAGTATGTGCACACTGCACTGTTCTCATTCGGGAGGACTTGGTGGTCGCAGGCAGGCAACACTTGGGGGCGATGGGCAGGTTTTTTTTAACATAGGGTTCCACAAAGCTTTGGCAGGAAGGGGGGGAGAGGGGCATGCAGTCTAGTTATGCCCCTACAAGCAACCAAGAAGGGTAGGAGAAAGGACAGAGGGAAGGGCAAAACCCTATACAAGCTGTGTATTTTCTGCAGCAGTATTTTAGCCTGGATTTCAAGAAATTCTGCTGGAAGAAAACTGTTATAAATCTTTTTTTTTTTCTTGTATGAGAAACTTGAACACTACAGTCATAAGTGTTCCTTTCCTTTGTCTTCATAACATATTCCTGGTGACAGGTACACTTATTCTGCACAACCAGTAATCAGCATAGGTAATCACATGTCACCGAGCGTGTAAGCATGAAATCTCAGCATTAGACTTCATTATGCGCAGGCTGTTAGCACTGTGACTGACAAGTCCCTTTCATTGTCGATTTCCCAAATCAGGAGATATTCTTCCCACAATACATCATGTTTCCCTTTGTTCGGCGGAATGTTTTGCAGTGCGCTTCCAAGCCTTATTGGCCATCAATAAGGACTGGTTTATTAAATTATGAGCTCTCGACTAAATCCCACACTGAGCATTTTTCATAGAGATGGCTGGGATGTCATTCTGAAGTTGGCACCGTACAGTGACAAATTACCTGCTGCCGATGTGCAAAACACAGGCGCGCGGGGCCTGACGCGCATGTTGCGGGCTGCAGATACAGGCATAACAAATGTCTGACGGAGCTCCTTGTGGCACATCCAGTTATTCTATGTCAGTGAAGTGAGTCCAAAGTATATTACGGAAGAAGCAAAATCAAATAAAGAAAGCAGAATACAGCTAAATTATCAGAAAAGAGAACCTCTGTGTGGTGGAGACCTCCTTTCAGCACATGAATGAGGAGAGAACTAGTAGCTGTGCAACAGGGGAGGGGGAGCAGCTGTCGCTACTACGGGTGCAGATCCTGTAATCAGTGGGACCCAGGGCTGCGCTAGACCATGCGTACTTACCCCACCTTTCTGATACAGCTACAACCCCCATAGCAGATGTTATGGCCCCATCAGGGCTGGATTTATCATAAGGCACTGTAGGCATGTGCCTACAAGCGGCTGATGATGGAAAGGAGGCTCACCACCCTCCCCAAGTGCCTCCCTCGTTCCTTCACTAAGTAGTCGTGAGACCTGGTAAAGCGTAAATGAGAGGTTAGTCACCCAGCTCTCGGAATTCCACTGATGAGATCTCCCTTCAGTCAGTAGCACCACTTGCTACCTAATACGGAGGGCACCTCGGGCTACCTAATGCTAAAGGACACCCTTAGCTACCTATGATGGACAAGGGAAGCAATGAAGAAGTGACAGCCGTGCCAGCCAGTACACTTGCAGTGCGATATAGAGGGGGTTTGTAGGTTCATAGAGGCTGAAGTCTAGGGTGCCGCCAGGACTTTTGTACGTATAGGCTCCTGTGATGTAAATTCAGGCCTGGGCCCCATGTATGATGAGTGGAGGGAATCAGCTTTGCTAGGAAAAAATCATGGAGGCCACACTTATCACTTGGCAGATCTACAGGCCGTGGGTGTAACCATTAGGAGAGGGGCTGTTATAGTTGGGTGGCTCAACTGAAGTATTGTATAAGACTCCCAAGGTTTGTAGATACACTGCCGGGTGGGAGTGGGGCAATACTCATCATAAAGCATCACGACCACTATCGAAGAATACTGAATCTTTCTAAGTCACTTCCTTGGCCTGGTGGGGGTTCTTTGGTGAACGGGCAGAGATATGGTGAAATCCAATCACTCTGACAAACGAAAGAATTTTTGAATCAGGATGATTCCATTTATTGGCTTACTTCTAAGTTAGCCAAAAATAGTATCATCCTCATTCAAAACTTCTTTCTTTCTTTTACTGATGGCTTACCCGGTACAATACTCCTCTGATAACAGAAAAATCAGAAGGTATTCACATGGCAGGCAATGAAAATTGACCTGAGGAAGTTGGTTATATATCCCAATGAAATGCGTTGACAGTGCAAATTAAAATGGTTAGTTTTTTAATGTATTCCACGTCATCCCTTTTCTCCTTTATATTGTTTTGGTTGTGGATGGTTACCTGACAGGTAAGCTTTTTTTGTATGTACCTGTCCTACTATATTTCATACTTTGTGCATGTTTGAACTTACCACACTGTTTTGGCTCTTGGTTGTCCTCATCTGTTGCTTCTAGAGAACTCCTGGGAAAGAATTTTGACTGCTGCCTGACACAGTCATTCGGCCAAAGCAATTAGGCACGTTACAAGGTCACTCAGATCTAAACGATTGACATATTTTCCTGCTTTCAACACATTACCTTCAAGAAATGACTATTCCCTTCCTGCTTAAAGGGACACTTAAGCCAGAAAAAAAAATGAGTTTTACTCACCTGGGGCTTCTACCAGCCCCCTGCAGCAGTCCTGTGCCCTCGCAGCCACTCACTAATCCTCTGGTCCCCCGCTGCCAGCTAATTTTGTTTTTGCCGACAGGCCTGACAGGACTGGCCACGCATAGCTTCCTCTGCATTCCCGACTGCAATTAGCGCTATTGCGGGCCGCAACGCATACAAAAATATTAGTTGCCGCATTACCAACGCATTAGATATGCGACAACGCATATTTTTATACGCGTTGTCAGCACCTGCTGATACTCCTCCCAAAATATTGGCGGTTTTCTACTTGGCCGCCGACATTTACATATTCATGCTTCATACTCCTTCAGTACCATTGGCCACTGTCAGAGTGGCAGATTCTTCATCTTAGCCTGCAAAGCATGGCTTGGATTGGTCGCTCCTCACGTTGCTGCCACTATATGATGTTGGGCTCCACCTAGGGGCAGTGCCTTGCTGCTGTCATGGTTGTAAGCACATTCACTTCCCGGCATAGACACTGCAGTTCCCCATCAGGTTCATTAGTGTGATGCTTTCTGATTGGTGGGCAATATGTGGTAGGAACTTAAATGTTCCAGTAGTTTGTACACATGCTGTAGTATGTTGAGAACTTGACAAAGGAGAGGCTCTGAATGACGGGCGTCGCTTAGAGACGGCATATTTCTTGTACACTGTCTGTGCAGTATTTTAAAGGGTACCTGTAGGTAAAAAAATCCTTCTCCACAGGACTGTTCCAGCGCTGCGTCCCCTGTAAGATAGAACAAGGGGTTGTTGACAGCTTGCGCATGCTCAGTAGAACCACCTTGCTCAAGCTTTGGCAAGGAATGACAAGCCCTACTGGATCCACACTAGTGCACATGTTCGAGCTATCTGTGCAATAGCACAGACCAAATTGGACTCTGTTTTTTCCTGCTCTAGCTCCAGCTGGTTTGTGCTACTGCGCAGGCGCACTGCACCCGCAATCTTCGAGGGTCTCAGCACTGAAATTGATTAGCAGAAGAGGACAGGGAGAAGCTTCCGAAGGGTCCAGAGGCTTCCCTCTCCCGAGGTAAGTATCCAAATGTTAGGTTACTAACCTCACAGATTTGCTTTAAAGTGGGATAAAACTCTGAAAAAACATTCAATAAAAATGTGATTTCCTACTTTTTATTACCCATACAGTTATCATATTTTATTTTGTACACCAGTATTATTGTTTGTTTACAAATTACAAGTACTCAAAGTACCTAAAGCCATTACATTTTACTGCATAACTGCTGTATCTATATATTATAATGTGTCCAGTGATCACTTCTCAGCTCTCTCTGGTTCTACAATGCAAGCAGTTCTGTTTCAGCAGGCTGCTGGCTGTATACTAATTGTAGCAACAAAGGAATGTAAACAAAAGACAATGTTATCACCTCTTCTGATGCAGCCAGAAGCTTAATGAGCTTTCCACTGAAGAACAACATGCTGCGTTTAACTGTTTGAATGCTATTCTGCTACAATTGTTTTCTGGTAGCAGATTTTAAGCTGTAAAGAATCATTCAGAACAGAAGAGGAAATGCTGCGTTTCAGAATACTTTAAAGATGTTCTGCCATTTTAAGAGGATTTAAATAAAGATATGAGTTTATGGTGGTCGCGCACTTTTATAGAGAAAATTGTACAGGTGGCAACACCTACCATTTTTCAGCGGGGTTACGAACCTTAGGGCCTGTACACACTGCTGCGCTTGCGCTGCGCTTTTAAAATTGCATGTGATTAAGGTCTTTTGAAAAATCATGAAAATCGCAAAGACCTGTACACACTGGTGCAATGCGATTTTTCTATTCTCACGAAGGCTTTGCGATTTAAAAAACGCATACGATTTTAAAAATGAAGCGCAAGCGCAGCATTGTGCACAGGCCCTAATGCCCCAATCGCAGCCCTTGGCCAGGTTTTGGGGAGAGCCTGCAATTTGACCAGTTTATTTTTGGTGTCGCATCAAACTTCCCACTGGAAAGTGCTGCAATGAGCAGTAAATCCTAATGTTTTTTTTTTTTGTTTTGTTTTTTCACTCTTTGCTTTAAAAATAGATCCTTTTGTTTCGGCAGCAGTTTTTTTTTCGCACCGTGGCTTCCGCAAACCAAAACAGCTGCCTCAATTTTAAGACTCCAGAAAGCAGCGTAGGCAAATCCTACTCTCACATCTGACAAGGATGAGACGTGTCATTCCTGAAGCTCCAGCCCAATCAAAAATGCCGGCCTCAGCAACCTTCCCGTAAAATGCCTACATTGGCACCGAGCGCATGGCGTAAAAACAACACAAATGTAAGCAGAGCACTACGACGCGATGGCAGCAATGAGATAATTGCATTTGTATAATGCATGACATCTTTCATTGTTGCGCCATTGTTCTCTGATGATTCTCGTCAGGAAGAACGCAGAATATTAGTGGTGGGGATGGTAATTTACGGGAGAATAATACATGAGCTCTGTGACTCGCATGTGGAACGATGTTTACTGTTTTTGTTTCTGGAGAGAGACGGGGCTGTGGAATTTCAAATAGTTTCGGAGACACTCATGCGAGCCGGCTGGGGGGAGAGAGCTTTCTGTACTGCGGCGCTTCCCGCAGACGCCGAGCGTGCCTCTGTATTATGTATGCACCGAGTGAGAACGCACGGGCTAAATCTAGAACCATCTGGTGCGCAAGTTTAACTGTTGCCAGCTGAGATGCAGATTCACAGATTCGCTCCAACGTCAGCGCTGTGTTGTCTGGGTAAAGGGATGAGCGTGTCAAGAGACCTGGCAATCATCCAGCAAGCCACGAATGAGATTCCCTCATACCAGACACTGACTACATGTGAAGAAAGATGCACGTCTGTCTCTGTGTCTGTGTGAGTCTGTCTGTCTATCTATCTTTCTATCTATCCTGTCTATCTATCTATCTATCTATCTATCTATCTATCTATCTATCTATCTATCTATCTATCTATCTGTCCTATTTACCTACCTACCTACCTAGCTTTTTGCTTACCTACCAGATAGACAGGCAGCAAGTTAGGTAGGTAGAAGGATGGATAGATAGAAAGACAGACCCATAATAGATTGATAGCAGATAGATACATAGGAAGAGATCTATCTATCTATCTATCTATCTCCCTATGTATCTATCTATCTATATATATATTATGTGTCTGTCTTTCTAGCTATCGATCATTCTGCCTACCTAGCTTGCTTCCTATCTATCTATCTATCTATCTATCTAGTGTGTTTTTTTATCTGCCCACTTACCAACCTAGCTTGCTGGCTACCTGCCAGATAGGTAGCAAGTTAGGTAGGTAGGAGGATGGATAGATAGAAAGACAGACCCATAATAGATCAATAGTAGATAGATAGATAGATAGATAGATAGATAGATAGATAGATAGATAGATATTAAAGTATACTGTCTATCTAGCCTATTTACTACTTTATTCCCTCCGATAAAAGGGCCCATCCTTCAGATCAGGTGTTTTTGTGGTTACACTTGTTATGGGTGTGAATATTATGATGGCAACACTTGTTTTATGACCCTTGTAAAATGAGTCCCCAGGCTTTGAGGGTCACCAGGGAAAATCAAGGGAAAAGGTGTGAATATTAAGAGGGCCCCATCAGTGGCGTAACAAGAGATCATGGGGCCCCATAGCAAAACTTTCATGGGGCCCTCAGATCCTACTCTTAAGCTATGCCACCTGCCCCTACCCTATGGATAGGAGTTAACTGGGCAATTTACATCCTCATGCAATCAACACTGAACATAATTCATCTAAGTCAAGGGGTGGACTAACACAAGAAAGGTAATGGTGAATACATTAAGTACCACCTAGGCCCCCTCTTCTCCAGGGCCCCATAGCAGATGCTATGGCTGCTATGACTATTGCTACGCCCCTGGGCCCCATCAAAGTTTTGCTTGGGGGGCCCTATGGTTTATAGTTATGCCCCTGCAATCTATCTATCTATCTATCTATCTATCTCAGAATCAGTTTTTGTTTGCCAAGCACAGTACAACAATTGTCATACCTGGAATCATTTGTGGTTCACACGGCACATTAGCAGTAGTACATACTAGCTGGACGCCCGGCGTTGCCCGGGTATGTATTTGGCTGGTGCTGGCTCCGCCCACTTTTCATAACCCTAACACACAATTACTTAATGACCAAGTATGTGAGCTTTGCGGTCTTTGGCATTAATCATTTGCAATGAAATAAAATTAATCTGATTGGATGTGGCTCCACCCCTTTTCTGAATTTGAACCCCAATCACCCAATGGCCAACTGTACCAGGTACAGGTGATTGACAGTGCAAGAATGGCAGCAATTAAATATTCCCCTTAAAAATCAATAGGTGGATTTTGATTGGCTTTTATAGGCTCCACCCACTTTTCTGAATATTAATCCCAGTCACCCAGTGACTAACTGTGCAAAGTTTGAGAACCCTGCCATTAACAGTGTAAGAATGGCTGCAGTTTACATTTGCGCAATGAAATTTGTATTTTTCTCCACTTACTTATTTCCTAACATTGTTTGGGTATGTATTTGTCTGGTGTTGGCTCTGCCTACTATTTCTAACCCTAACACACAATTACTCAATAACCAAGTTTGTGAGCTTTGCGGTCTTTGGCATCAATAATTTGCATTGAGATTAAACAAATCTGATAGGCTGTTTGTGGCTCCACCCCTTTGTCTGAATTTGAACCCCAGTCACCCAATGACCAACTGTACCAGGTTTAAGGCTTGTGCCATTAACAGTGCAAGAATGGTAGCAATTACATATTCCCCTCGAAAATTAATACGTGAATTTTGATTGGCTTTTGTAGGCTCCACCCACTTCTCTGAATATTAATCCCAGTCACCCAGTGACCAATTGTGCAAAGTTTGAGAACCCTACTATTAAAAGTGTAAGAATTGCTGCAGTTTACATTTTCTCAGTGAAATTTGCATTTGTCTCCGCCTACTGATGACCCGGCATTGCCCGATTATGTATTTTGCAGGTGCTGCCTGCGCCCACTTTTCCTAACCCTAACACAACATTAATCAATTACTCAATGACCAAGTTTGTGAGCTTTGCGGTCTTTGGCATCAATAACCTGCATTAAAATAAAACAAATCATATTGGCTGTTTGTGGCTCCACCCCCTTCTATACATTTAAACCCTAGTCACCCAATCATCAACTGTACCAGGTTTGAGGCTTGTGCCATTAACAGTGCAAGAAAGGCAGCAATGAAATTTTCCCCTGAAAATCAATAGGTAATTTTTTATTGCCTTTTGTAGGCTCCACCCACTTTTCTGATTATTAACCCTAGTCACCCAGTAACCAACTGTGCAAAGTTTGAGAACCCTACCATTAACAGTGTAAGAATGGCTGCTGTTTACATTTACCCAGTAAAATTTGTATTTGTCTCCGCCCACTTATGACCCGGCGTTGCCCGCTTATGTATTTGGCTGGTGTTGGCTGTGCCCACTTTTCTAACCCTCACACACAATGAATAAATTACTCAATTACCAAGTTTGTGAGCTTTGCAGTGTTTGGCATCAATAATTTGCATTGGAATGAAACAAATCTAATTGGCTGTTTGTGGCTCCACCTACTTTCTGAAATTGAACCCTAGTCACCCAATGATCAACTGTACCAGGTTTGAGGCTTGTGCCATTAACAGTGCAAGAATGGCAGCAATTTAAATATTCCCCTTGAAAATCAATAGGTTAATTTTCATTGGCTTTTATAGACTCCACCCACTTTTCTAAATATTAACCCCAGTCACCCAGTAACCAACTGTGCAAAGTTTGAGAACCCTACCATTAACAGTGTAAGAATGGCTGCTGTTTACATTTTCCCAGTAAAATTTGTATTTGTCTCCGCCCACTTATGACCCGGCGTTGCCTGTTTATGTATTTGCCTGGTGTTGGCTGTGCCTACTTTTCTAACCCTAACACACAATTAATCAATTACCAAGTTTGTGATCTTTGCGGTGTTTGGCATCAATCATGTGCATTGAAATGAAACAAATTTAATTGGCTGTTTGTGGCTCCATCCCCTTTCTAAAATTGAACCCTAGTCACCCAATGATCAACTGTACCAGGTTTGAGGCTTGTGCCATTAACAGTGCAAGAATGGCAGCAATGTAAATATTCCCCTTGAAAATAAATAGGTTAATTTTGATTGGCTTTTATAGACTCCACCCACCTTTCTGAATATTAATCCCAGTCACCCAGCGACCAACTGTGCAAAGTTTGAGAACCCTACCATTAACAGTGTAAGAATGGCTGCAGTTTACATTTTCCAGTGAAATTTGTATTTGTCTCCGCCCCTTTTTGGTTATGGGAATAAAAAGTATCCTATACTTTATTCCAGGTAATGTACTATGTGTGTGCCAAATTTCATTCAAATCCGTTCAGCCATTTTTGCGTGATCGAGTAACAAACATCCAAACATCTAAACATCCAAACATCCGAACTTTCCCATTTATTATATTAGTAGGATGACATACATTGCATTGACAAACATGATGGGAGGTATTCATGGGAGAACTTGTACTGAGAACTCAAAAGCAATTAGGGTGTAAGTGCAGTACTGCACAGGGGTACTTGGAAGGTTGAAATGGGCAGCTAGGAAATGTTGCTGCCTAAGGGACTAGAATGCTGGAGAAGGGCAGACTGACTTAATAGGAGAAGATTGAAGAAGCTTCTCTTACTGGGCCGCCCGGGTGGGGGTCATGAAAAATCTTGGTGGCCCTTGTCTTCACTCTAGAAGTGGGGAGGAGGTCTAGGGTTGGTAGTGCAATCTAATGTTCTTTTCTGTTGCACTAATTACTCTTTGGAATTTGTACTTGTTGCTAGCAGTTGCACCTGCATACCAGATGATGACGGAGGAGCAGAGGATGGATTCGATGGTAACGGTGTGAAAACTGGTCAGCATCTCCTGTTTCTTTACAAATTTTGGTGGCGTTCTGCCATCATCTCCCATCTTAAGTCATTAGTTATGGTTTTGCCAGGGAACTGGACACATGGAGATTTTGGTCTCACCGATGAGGACTGGACAGATTGTGAAAGGGTGTTTCCTGAAGTCCACAATCAGTGCGACGGATTCTGCAGTGTTGAGGGTAAGCTTGTTGTCCTTGCCATAGTCCCCAACCGTCCCGTTTTCATCGTGATTCTCCCGATTTGGGGGGGCTCTCCCGCTATCCCGGTAAGAGCCCCCCAAGTCCCGGGCGGCTGTCAGTATTGACAGCCGCCCTTAGCAGGAGGAGAGCAGCGCAGTGGAGGGAAAGCGGTGGGCAGCGGCGGAGAAGGGGGCCATCTCCCCCCCTTCTCTCACCTTAGGGTGCTCTCCCTCCCTCGCTCTCTCCTCTGATCTGTGTGTGCGGCAGCGTTTGGCAGCGGGCGGGACTTACCTTCCGCGTCGCTCCATGCGCCAGCCAGAAGTTCTGGTACCGCAGCCGCTGCTCTGGTCTGGATGAGACCAGAGTAGTGGCAAATCATCCCGCGCCTGCGACGAGACCAGACGGAGGACACGGAAGGCACTTCATTCCAGAGGGGACAGCGAGAGCACCCTAAGGTGAGGGAAGGGGGGGGAGATGGTTTACATCATACGGCGCTGCTGCGCAGCAGCGCCATAAGGCAGATCACCGGGGATCGCCAGCCTATGATAGGCTGAAGCCTATCCTTCAATGCGCAGGACGGATATCCGTCCTGCGCAGCTCACAGGGGGAGGGAGAGGGACGGAGCGCAGAGAACGCTGCGGAGGGGGGCTTTGAAGAGCCCCCCCCCCGCAAAGCGCAGCAAGCCGGCGGCGATCAGACCTCCCAGCAGGACATCCCCCTAGAGGGGAAAAAAGGGGGTAAGTCTGATCACCTTGGCATAATCCTGATCTGTGCTGCGGGCTGGAGAGCCCACGCAGCACAGATCAGACAGAAATCCACTGGTCGTCAAGTGGTTAACTTATCCTTTAGAGCCCACCTCCCCTATTTTTATTAATTTTGTTCATTGTTATTCATTTTGCATTTATTTTGGTTGTAGGTTCAGCAGATGGTTGTCAGCCAACCTCTCAGCCCAAAAATCCAGATAGAGTATTTGTATGTAGAACAGAGGCGCCAGCAGGATTAAAGTCAATAACATTTTTTTAAAAATTGCTTGGAGGAAGTGGTGGGCTTGCTTCCCAAAAGCTGACACAAGATCCTGTCTTCATATCAACCAATACATTTATTATACGGTACCCCAAAAACAGTGCAACGCGTTTCGCAGGCCCAGCTGTTTCATCAGGCAATAAACGTGGGGACAAAACAGAATTTCGGCAATAGCAGGTGTAACACAAAACGCATTAAAAACGCATTTGCGTATAAAATGCAAATGCAAAACGCACCAAAAATGCAGTAAAAACGCAATAGAAAGAGAGCGGCTCGTTTTTCCCCTCGGGTCCTGCAGCATTTTTGAGATTTCTGAGGTGTTTCTGCCTCAATGTAAAGTGCAGGAAAGTGGAAAACCTGAACCTCTGAAAAATGCTAGATCAGAGCGGTTTTCCAGGCGTTTTTGTTACAGTAGCTGTTCAGATACAGCTGTACTGTAACAAAATATAAAAAACGGTACAGAAAAAACGCTCCAAAAAACGCTAGGCATGTTTAGAAAATCTCTCTAAGCATGCCTAGAATTGCTCTGAAAAACCTCTTCAAAAACCGTAAGCGTTTGCGGATCCGCTAGCATTTTTTGGTGTGCTCCAGCCCTGTTTCTTTGATGTGCTTCAGAAAATAGGAATTTCTCTGACCCAAGTTGGGTCGGAGAGCTCAGAATCTAGCTGGTGCACAGGAGGCCTCTGACGATTCGACGAACGATCCGGCATGACAGATTATTAGCTATGTTCAGCCGAGCTCTGTTCTCATACTCATCCCACTCTCCAGAAGCCACTCCTTTGCCTCTCCCCCCTTCTCCATAACTATTGACTTTCACTTCCTTCCATAGTGACACCATATGCTTATTATAGAGTCACTGGTGTCACCAAACAGGATGTAAGGAGAACTCTCCTAAGCCCGCACAAACACAGTAGTAACCAACTTGACTGTAGCTCCAACCACTCCCTGTTGTACCTTGAGCTGAAAGCCCTTTTACATTTTGTACTGTTCTCACAAACACAACGAAAGTTTTGTAGCGTTTGACCTTGAAAAAGTGTGATTATTCAGGTTTCGCCAGTCCATGTGATTATATTTAGAAAGACATTTTTTTCCGGTAAACAAGCAAAGCATGCAACCCCGGCCAATCAATGTTTCTAGTCCTGTTCTATTGCGTTCGTTTCATCTCTTCTATTTTGATCCCTCTATTGACCCTGTTAACTGCCGCAGCAGGGCCTTGTCTGCCTCAGTCTTCATTAAAATGAAAATGTATATCTGTGTGTGGGTAATGTGGTAGGAGGGCGTGATTGTACTGCAGCGCCACAGATGAGGCTAACAAACTTTACTGAGAAAAACCTTCACGCTGATGAACAAAGTCTACTGTGCAAACCTGCAGACAGCAAACAGAGTTCAGAGGAATCATTTACAAGTTTCACAGAGGAACAGGTGACATCTTTGGTAAGCAGCAAAAACGATGAGCAAAATTGCCTGATTTTGTGTTGCAAATGTTTCCCTATTCACAGACATAATCTTTTTCCCGTCTGTGAAATCAGAACACTTTAAAGAAAACCTGTAACAACAAAAAGTTCCCCTGGGAAGTACTCACCTCAGTAGGGTGAAGCATCCAGGTATTATCGAGGCTTCAACCGTCCTCCTGTGTCCCATGGCAGTCTTGCTCTGGAGCTCCGAACAGCGGGATGTAAATATTTACCTTCCCGGCTCCAGCGCAGGCGCAGTATTGGCTCTCCGCTCGGAGATAGTCAGAAATAGCCGATCGCTGTCGGGCCACTCTACTGCGCCGGCCCAAGTCTCCTACGCCCGCGTAGTAGAGAGGACCCGACGGAGATCGGCTATTTCTGCCTATCTCCATGCTGAGAGCCACAACAGCACCCCCTGCTGGAGCCAGGGAAGGTAAATAAATGTAGCTTGTCAGGCTTGTCGAGCCTGGATTACCGGAGACTATGGGGGAGCCAGCGCTGGACTGCCTGCAGCTACAGTGGAGGGGGAAGCCCCATTGGGACCCTGAGGCTTCCCCCTCCCGAGGTGAGTTCCCCCTCAGGGGAACTTTTTTTTATCAGGTGAAGAAAAAGTACTGTGACCGGCACTCAAGGTAAAGACTGGGAACAGCGCTGGATTCTGGTCACTAATTGCAACGTGCTCACATCCATATAACACAGTATTACTTGAAAGGAGAAGGAAAGCAGATCTGGCACCAGTTGCAGTAAACCAATTTCCTTTAATCCAGTGGGTACAGCATACAAACACGCAGTGAAAGGGTCGGCCTAACAGCCGTTTCGCAGGTCTCCCTGCTTCTTCAGAGGCACATAGATGCATCCGACGCATCCGAAGTTTAGATAGATACAAGTAAACACAATGTAATAAGTGGGGAATGTGACACACACTGACTGTGCAGGAGCTCTCGGACACAGAGAGAGAGTGAGTCACATTCCTCACTTGTTACATTGTGTTTACTTAAATGTATCTATCTAAACTTCGGATACCGTCTGCATTTCTCTCCACGGAACTTTAAAGCTCTGTGTGTAACCCTTCCAATGCTGGTCGAGTAAAAAAAAAAAAAATGCTGGTTGCATATAATATGCTGTAAATAATGTTTTAGAGCAAAGTTGAAATGCTGGGTTATATTCCGCTTTAAAGAGGAATCCCAGTGAAAATAGTAATAAAAAAGTGCTTAATGTTTTTAATAATTATGTATAAATGATTTAGTCAGTGTTTGCCCATCGTAAAATCTCTCCTCTTCCTGATTTACATTCTGACATTCATCACATGGCGACATTTTTACTGCTGGCAGGTGATGTCACTGGAAGGAGATGCTGCTTGCTTTTTTGGCAGTTGGAAACAGATGTAAACAGCTATTTCCCACAATGCAATTAGGTTCACAGACAGGAAACTGTCAGGACCGTGGTCCTGACATCACACTGTGGGAGGGGTTTCACCACAACATTAGCCATACAGTGTCCCCTGGTGATCTATATGAGAAAAGGAATAGATTTCTCATGGGAAAGGGAGTATCAGCTACTGATTGGGATGAAGTTCAATTCTTGGATGTGGTTTCTCTTTAAGAGGTCCGGATGTGAAGCCTTTGTCTGTAATTTCTGGAGGGTCTGCGCTCGGCGACAGGGGACCGAAGAACAGTGTAAAAAGCCTCTATAGAATCCAGAGGCTTCCCTTTTCTTAGGTAAGTATGTCTTTGTACCCAAGGTTCGCTTTTGGTACACTTCAAAGGACACCTGAAGTGAGAGGGATATGGAGGCTGCCATATTTATTTCCTTGCAAACAATACCAGTTGCCTGGCAGTCTTGCTGCTCTTTTTGGCTTCAGTAATATCTGAATCACGCACCTGAAACAAGCAGGGTAACAATTCAGTCAGAGCACCTGATCTGCATGCTTGTTCAGCATCTATGGCTACAAGTATTCTGCTGGGAATACACAATGAGTTTTTCTGGCAGATAGATGGCTCGATAGATAACTTCCGGTAGGTCCGATCCAATTTTGATTGTTTTTCTGATCATTTTTTTCATGGAAGTGAATGGAAATCAATCAGAAAAACGATTAGGAAATTGATCAGAACATTGATCAGCCAGTAAATCTGCTGGAAAAACTCATCCTGTAAGTGTGGTGTAAGCGTGGTGTCACAGTTCACTCATCTCTTCAACTACAAGAAAGGCCCAGGAGTAGTCTTAGCTACCATAATATCTGTGTTACGGCAGGGCCCTTATGACACTTTCTATCACAGAGCTATGGAAACCGTTTTGCCTATGCGATAAAGCGAGGTGCAAAAATTAAATTATGTGTAGCAGAGGTTGGTCTTGAGCCATCAATCTCTGGGTTATGGGCCCAGCACACTTCTGCTGCGCCACTCTGCAGTCTGCTTACATTTGTATACAATCTTCAAATTTAAGAAGGGTCCATTAGATTAAATAGTTACACTACAATCTATGTTACAGCAAGACCCTAATGACACTTTCTCTTAATTGGCTATGGCCGCCGATTGGCCCATGTGGTAAAGCAAGGTGTACAAAAATAAAGTACACCCAGCAGAGGATGGTTTTAATCCATCAACCTCTGGGTTATGGGCCCAGCACACTTCTGCTGCGCCACTCTGCAGTCTGCTTACATTTGTATACAATCTTTAAAGGGAATGTCCAAGTAAAATAAAAAAAATGAGTTTCACTTACCTGGGGCTTCTAGCAGCCCCATGCAGCCATCCTGTGCCCTCGCTGTCACTCACTGCTGCTCCAGTCCCCCACTAGCAGCTTGCCGACCTCGGAGGTCGGTGGGCCGCATTGCGTACATTTTTACGCATTCCCGCTAGTGCAGGAACATCAACACATACATTTTTATGCATTACTGGTTTAATGCGTAAAAATGTATGCATTAAACCAGTAACGCGTAAAAATGTATGTGTTAATGTTCCTGCACTAGCGGGAATGCGTAAAAATGTACTCAATGCGTCCCGCCGACCTCCGAGGTCGGCAAGCTGCCAGCGGGGGACTGGAGCGGCAGTGAGTGACAGCGAGGGCACAGGATGGCTGCATGGGGCTGGTAGAAGCCCCAGGTAAGTGAAACTCATTGTTTATTTTGCTTGAACCTTCCCTTTAAGTTTAATAAGGGTACATTAAATGAAATAGTTACACTACAATCTATGTTACAGCAAGGCCATAGCCCCTTAAGAGAAAGTGTCATTAGGGCCTTGCTGTAATATAGATTGTAGTGTAACTATTTCATTTAATGTACCCTTATTAAACTTGAAGATTGTTCGCTGGCGAACGCAAACCACCCAAAGTTCACCTGGAACCGTTCGCGGGCGAACCGTTGAGCCCATCTCTACTCACTCAAAATAATTTCTGACAATGTGAATTACGATGCAATATTACTATTTGAATGATCTCCACAACAACATAACTAGGAAACAACAACAGATAAAGGTTTTCTTCTAAGAGATTACACACACAACACATATAGAGGCGTATCCAGTAGATGTTGGCAAAATAGATCAGCAGGTCTGCCAGGCAACTAATATTGTTTAATGGGAAATAAATATGGCAGCCTCCATATACCTATCACTACAGTTGTTCCTCAGATAAAAAGTAAAGATCTCTGATGTGTTTCCACTTCCTGTTCCTAGTAATTTGCATAGATAAAAAAAAATGCATGCAAAACGCTTATGCGTTTTCCATTAGCGAACCGCAAATGCATTAAAATGCTCGCAAAACGCATTAAAAACGCATCTGCGTAAAAAAACCCACACCAAAAAAACGCACCAAAAACACAGTAAAAACGCAACAGCGAATCGTTAACGCACCATCCTAAAACGCTACTTTTTCCACGCTATGTCATTTGTGAACCCAGCCTTAGGCCCCGTTCACACTTGCGCTTTGGCATGCAAACGGACCGGATCCGGATCGGATCAGGACCTGATCTGGATCGGAACCGTACCGTTCCTATCCGGATCCGGTCCGTATGCATCAGGCTGCCATCCGGATCCGTGTGGTAAAAACAGCGAAATATAATAAAAAATTGTTGGGGTCAGCAGAAGGTGCATCTGGTGCACCTGTAGAATCAGGTCCTCCGCTGCTTAGGCCTCACCTCCACCTCCGACATACTGCCAAACAGCTCCAGCACGTAAGGTCACTGCTGCCCATGTGTCCCCATCCGAAATGGCCGCGAGTACGCATAGGAAGTGGGGTAGAACGTCAGGTGTTTGTATCCTGTGTGTTCTGTGCTTTCCGTTCCCCATAGGTTTCTATTTCCGGATGGTGCAGTCAGGCTCCGGTCCGGGTGCGTGGGCCGGATGATCCGGACCCGAAAAATAGCGCATGTTGGAAAAGTGTCCGGATCCGATCCGGCTCCGTTCTGTACGGAACGTACGCATGTGAACGTCCGCATAGCCTTTGCATTGCTATGCGGAACGTACGTTCCGTTTGTACAGTATACGGTCCGGATCCGATCAGGCGGATCCGGACAGGGAACGCTAATGTGAACCGGGCCTAAAGCTTTACTGTATTTGGCTGCTAAAGAGTTATATACTGTATATATATATATATCCATACATTTCTTTCTATTGCAGCAGCTGCATTTGAGCACAATCTCCCAGCCCTTTTGCTTTTTACTTCTTTACTCCTTGCAGGTAATTTCATTGTCATCTTTCATCATGTATAAATACGAGTATAATTATCATGTAATGCCGCCACTTCCGAG
This sequence comes from Hyperolius riggenbachi, assembly GCF_040937935.1. Taxonomy (NCBI): domain Eukaryota; kingdom Metazoa; phylum Chordata; class Amphibia; order Anura; family Hyperoliidae; genus Hyperolius; species Hyperolius riggenbachi. The sequence goes on along the minus strand of NC_090651.1, from coordinate 39,772,847 downwards.
TGTCATGTGATCTCTGTGGCTGCCCTCAGCTGAGCAGCCATCGCCATGAAACTCAGTCACCGGCTCTCCAGTTGTTTGAGAGAAAACGATTATCTGCTTCCCACAATGTCTTTCCTCACCTGAGAATGGAACAGCCGACTTTTACATTAGGGCAGACTTTCCTCCGCTGAAAGACACAGGAAATAACCGGCAACGCTAAGGTCTATTTATAAGACAGCTGGATCCTAATCAAAGTCTTATTAAAAGCTTATTGGAACAGTATAAGTGAGTGTGCGCAATCACTTCTGGACAGACACAGGCGCTTCCACGTGTCTCACAGCGCAGACACACACGCACAAACATACGTGCACACATATGTACACATACAAACACATATATTGTATATACACACACATACATACACGTACATACCTACACAAATACATGTACACACACATATTTACAAACATACGTGCACGCATATGTACACATACAAACACATATATTGTATATACACACACATATATACACGTACATACTTACACAAATACATGTACACACACACACATTTACAAACATACGTGCACACATATGTACACATACAAACACATATATTGTATATACACACACATACATACACGTACATACCTACACAAATACATGTACACACACATATTTACAAACATACGTGCACGCATATGTACACATACAAACACATATATTGTATATACACACACATATATACACGTACATACTTACACAAATACATGTACACACACACACATTTACAAACATACGTGCACACATATGTACACATACAAACACATATATTGTATATACACACACATACATACACGTACATACCTACACAAATACATGTACACACACACACATTTACAAACATATGTGCACACACATATACACATACAAACACATATATTGTATATACACACACATATATACACGTACGTACGTACATACCTACACAAATTCATGTACACACATGCACACATATATATGTACACACACACACAAAGAAAAACATGGGAAAATAACTTTGTAACCAAACAACGACAATAAAGGCATAATTAATAAGGCATTATAATGAATATTGGAGACATTAAAAAAAACACTATCGCAAAAAAAGTCGGCAGTTAAAATCTGACAGAACCGACAGGTTTTGGTCCAGTCCATCTCCTCATGGTGGATTCTCAGGGTTTTCTTTATTTTCAACAGCATTTCCTGAACAGCAGTTTAACCTCCTGGGGGATAGAATTATATCGCCCAGGAGGTGGCGCAGCACTATTTTTTAAAAATTTTTATTTTTTAAATCATGTAGCGAGCCCAGGGCTCGCTACATGATAGCCGCGGTGCAGCGGCTTCCCCCCACCCCCTCCGGTCGCCTCCGGCAACCAAAGCAAACAGGAAATCCCGTTCAGAACGGGATTTCCTGTTTGGCTTCCCCCATCACCATGGCGACGATCGGGATGACGTCATCGACGTCAACGACGTCGTGACGTCAGAGGGAGTCCCGATCCACCCCTCAGCGCTGCCTGGCACTGATTGGCCAGGCTGCGCACAGGGTCTTGGCGGGGGGGAGTGGCGCGGCACGGTGGGTAGCGGCGAATCAGCGTGGAGCGGCGGCGATCAGTATATACACGCAGCTAGCAAAGTGCTAGCTGCGTGCAACAAAAAAAAATTATGCAAATCGGCCCACCAGGGCCTGAGAAATCCTCTGTGGCGGCTTACCCCGAGCTCAGCTCGGGATTATCCCCCAGAGGGTTAACTGCCAAAATAGTAACATACCAGCCAGCCTCCCTGCTTACTTGTACACTGTTTTGTCAGTTAGACTTTGAAAGTGCTGTTCAGTAAGTGCTGTTAAAAACAAAGAAAACGCTAAGAATCCCCCATGAGGAAATACACGGCCCAAAACCTATCGGTTCTGTCAGATTTTAATTACCTACTTTTTTCGCGATAGTGGTCCTTTAAGCCAGCTAATGGTGCTATGTGATCAATATACATTGCATTTATATACAGTATATATGCACAGGTGCAGTGGCTTAACTAAGGAGTTTTGGTCCCCAGTGCGAGTTTTACATGGGACCCCAAGCACTCTATGGATGTTGAGCCCCAAAACCAAGGATAGCTGCAAAGTAGAGCTGCAGAGTAAACAGTGTAACAAAACAGTTTGTTAAGGATTATTACTATGTTACTATGTAATGCATACTGTATATAGAGGTGTTCATTAGCAGCATAGCTCCAATGCAAAGCTAATAAGATGGATGAAGGAGGGTCGTTAGTGGGCCCCGATGCGGTCGGAACCTCTGCATCCCCTATTGCTAAGCCACTGCACAGGGGGAGATACTGCTTGCTTGGCAGTTGGCAACAGTCATTATCTCCCAAAATGCAACAAGGCTCACAGACAGGAAACTGTCATGGCCATGGTCCTGACATCATACTGTGGGAGAAGTTTCACTACAATATGAGACACACACACACCCAACTGATGATCTATTTGAGAAAAGGTAAAGATTTCTGGTGGGAAAGGGGGGATCGGCTACTGATTGGGATGAAGTTCAATCCTGAGTTACAGTTCCTCTTTAAGGTAAAGGTTAGAGGTAATACTTGGTAGTATTCAGTTCAGTATCACTTGATGCTGAGCGTTCCACACTTGACGATAGCCCAGGCATGGGCAAACTTGGCTCTCCAGCTGTTAAAGAGACTCCGTAACAAAAATTGCATCCTGTTTTTTATCATCCTACAAGTTCCAAAAGCTATTCTAATGTGTTCTGGCTTACTGCAGCACTTTCTACTATCACAGTCTCTGTAATAAATCAACTTATCTCTCTCTTGTCAGACTTGTCAGCCTGTGTCTGGAAGGCTGCCAAGTTCTTCAGTGTTGTGGTTCTGTGATGCATCTCCCCCCTCCAGGCCCCTCTCTGCACACTGCCTGTGTATTATTTAGATTAGGGCAGCTTCTCTCTCCTCTCTTATCTTTTACAAGCTGGATAAATCCTCCTCTGAGCTGGCTGGGCTTTCACATACTGAGGAATTACATACAGGCAGAGCTGTCTGCACTCTGCAGGAAGAAACAGCCTGACACTTCAGTGGAAGATAGCTGCAGGGGGAAAGAAACACACAAATGATCTCTTGAGATTCAAAAGGAAGGGTGTATACAGCCTGCTTGTGTATGAATGTATTTTCTATGTGTGGACATACTGTACATCAACCTACTTCCTGTTTTGGTGGCCATTTTGTTTGTTTATAAACAAACTTTTTAAAACTGTTTTTAACCACTTTTAATGCGGCGAGGAGCGGTGAAATTGTGACAGAGGGTAATAGGAGATGTCCCCTAAAGCACTGGTATGTTTACTTTTGTGCAATTTTAACAATACAGATTCTCTTTAAGGAACTACAAGTCCCACAATGCATTTACCTTTATGAGTCATGAATTGGCTTCCAATTCGCTTCAGAATCCACTTCAAGGTCCTATGTTTGGCATACAGATCTATACACAAGTCTTGCCCAACCTACATCTCTGACCTGGTCAGCAGATACACACCTGGCCGCCCACTTCGCTCTTCCAACAACCTCCTCCTAACCACTCCGCGCATCTTGCACTCCCATGCACGGCTGCAGGACTTCACAAGAGCTGCCCCCATCCTGTGGAACTCTCTTCCACTGCCCATCAGGCTCGCTCCCACCTTCAACACCTTCAAAAAAGCACTCAAAACTCACTTCTTCAAGGAGGCCTACATCAACTCAACTGCACAGAGGTGGCGCTCACAGGTGCTATGTTATGTGCATAAATCTGTAAAATCAAAAATATCAAAAATAAAACATAGTGATCTCTATGAAACTACTTATTCACAAAGTCCATATAGTATGTGCTCAGTCCAAGGATAATATCACTAAGAAGTTTTCTCGTTCCTTCCAAATAGGTAGAAAGTTCACATTGGCAGAGCACACATCCAGTAGAAACAACCTCCACCTCACCCTTTGGTGCCTGACTCACCGTCTATAAAGACCTTCAATTAGGTCTATTGCAGCATTGGGACCGTTCCCGGGTCGTCCCCCACCACTCAGGCACAAGCTGGATGGTTATCACCACTTCAAAGATCCGCTACTGTATTCAGTTCACTGCATCTAAAAACTTAGACAAATGCCTCTCATAGCGTAAAAACGTCTTATTTATTCACGTATAAAAAAGTTATTGCACTCACAATTTCCCAGAGGTAAAAATCACATCGAGTTTTTCTTCCATGCGGGCTCTCCCCCGCTGTTTGTTGGCTACCGGCTGGCTGCTCCTAGTAGTCCCACTGAGTTCCGCCGTTAGTGCGCGCTTCTCCCGGCCGGTACTTCCGTGGACGCCGCCGTACGCCTTTCCCCAGTTCCTGATTGCGTGGTTAGGCTCCGCCCGACATGTTTCGTCAGCATATGACTCATCAAAGTCATATGCTGACGAAACATGTCGGGCGGAGCCTAACCACGCAATCAGGAACTGGGGAAAGGCGTACGGCGGCGTCCACGGAAGTACCGGCCGGGAGAAGCGCGCACTAACGGCGGAACTCAGTGGGACTACTAGGAGCAGCCAGCCGGTAGCCAACAAACAGCGGGGGAGAGCCCGCATGGAAGAAAAACTCGATGTGATTTTTACCTCTGGGAAATTGTGAGTGCAATAACTTTTTTATACGTGAATAAATAAGACGTTTTTACGCTATGAGAGGCATTTGTCTAAGTTTTTAGATGCAGTGAACTGAATACAGTAGCGGATCTTTGAAGTGGTGATAACCATCCAGCTTGTGCCTGAGTGGTGGGGGACGACCCGGGAACGGTCCCAATGCTGCAATAGACCTAATTGAAGGTCTTTATAGACGGTGAGTCAGGCACCAAAGGGTGAGGTGGAGGTTGTTTCTACTGGATGTGTGCTCTGCCAATGTGAACTTTCTACCTATTTGGAAGGAACGAGAAAACTTCTTAGTGATATTATCCTTGGACTGAGCACATACTATATGGACTTTGTGAATAAGTAGTTTCATAGAGATCACTATGTTTTATTTTTGATATTTTTGATTTTACAGATTTATGCACATAACATAGCACCTGTGAGCGCCACCTCTGTGCAGCTGAGTATAATTTAAGGAGAGGAGGCGAACCAGGTGTTTTTTTGTTTTAACCTTTTGTTGTGTATTTTGCATTTTAAACTTTTTATCTGTTATTATAATTTTTACCCTTATAATCAGTGCCATCACCCTCGATACTGAGGGAGTCTAGGTGGTGCTATCCGGGTGTCTTGCGCATTTGTGTGCTGGTATTGTTCTACATCAACTCAACACTATAAAAAAAATTTGCGCTCACAGGCCACAAATAGGACCTCAACAGTTTACCACAGTATTCCAATAAAAGTTCAGTTATTTTTCTCTGGTACACTGCGGTGAGTCCACACTGTTATCAGTATCACTCTAGGCCCACACGTCATATGCAAAGGAAGAAGAAAAGACACATATAGTGTAAAACTGTGATAGCTTTAAATCCGCCACCGGGCGGAGCTACGGCACTCGTGACTGGCATACAAGGAAGGAGGAAGTAATAGGAGGGACGCGAGCGTGAGAGGTGAATCCAGGACGGCATCTTGCAGAGCGGTTGCCCGGGAACTACATCTGTACTTATATGCCTGTGAATTTCCTCCGCTTGTGAGTGCAATATTTTTACTCTTTTATATTAAATGAAGATTTTACACTATTGTGGTGCTTTTTAGTTTTTAGAATTTTCGTTTGGAGAAAGTGGATATTAGCCGTGGAGTGTATCTTTCTGACCCCCTAAGCTGTCATTCCCGCCTCCGGATATTTGGGAGGATTCAGGGGTGAGTGCGGGCATATAGGGGGGTTTCCTTGGCACTAGGTGTCTGTTTGAAGTGAGGTGACGGTGATTACCACACGTGGAAGGTGGCGGATTTAAAGCTATCGCAGTTTTACACTATATGTGTCTTTTCTTCTTCCTTTGCATATGACGTGTGGCCTAGAGTGATACTGATAACAGTGTGGACTCACCGCAGTGTACCAGAGAAAAAGAACTGAACTTTTATTGGAATACTGTGGTAAACTGTTGAGGTTCTATTTGTGGCCTGTGAGCGCGGATTTTTTCTATAGGATTTATTTATTGTTTACACAAACAATTGGAGTACGCGAACCACGTCTGCAAAGCATAGTGTTTATCCTAAGCGCAATTTTGTGGATATATTTGTATCAACTCAACACTGCCCTAACCCTCTCTACCAAGAACTTCATGATGCACCCCCTCCTTTTGTGTCACTAACCCCTCCCTCTAGATTGTAAGCCTTTGGCAGGGCCCTCTCCCCTTGTGTATCATACTTGACTGTGTGCACTTTACCCAAAATTTGGAACTTGTATTCTTAGCACTACCACTCCAGTCTATGATCTGGTATGTACCTGCATTGTGTTGTGTATTTTATTGCTATTACCTGTATTGTTGTATCTATTGTCTATTACCTGTATTGTTCTGTCACCCCTGTTATCATTGACTGTAATCCTATTTATTGTACAGCGCTGCGTAATATGTTGGTGCTATATGAATCTAGTAAATAATAATAATAATAATAATAATGACTGTGGCTGTCAGACTCCTGCAATGCATTGTGGGACTTGTAGTTCCTTAACAGCTGGATGGCCAAGGTCGCCCATGCCTGCGCTAGGGGTAAACAGAAATGCCAATTTCTGATTGCGCAGAAATTCCCAATTCCGCCAATGACAATTTACAATTTTTCTGATGTACTTTTTTTTTTGTTTTTCCAATTTCCGAGGAGTATTTCATTTTTTATTATTATTTCAGTATTTATCTTTTGCATAAGAGAATTCAAAAAATGAAAAAAAAAAAACAAAAAAAAAACAAACAAAAGAAAATCGGGTTTCTGCGGATTTCCATTTTCCAATTTCCGAATTACAAAAGCAAATGCCAAATTTTTAGTTCCATGGAATCCAAATGAGCATCCCTACTGAAAGCTATTATTATTATTATCATTATTGATTAATATAGCCCCAGCATCTTCTGTGGCACTGTACAATAGCATACAGGGTATAACAATACAAAGTATACAATACAACAGTTGATACAAGACAAGAGGGTATAACAGCGAATGCAGTGAACAGATTAACAACATTGTTACACAGGGGTGGGAGGCATGCACACCCATTACACAGCATGGGCCTCAATTCACTAAGATCATGCTGGAGATAATAAGGCAAGAGAAAACTTACCTCCACACAGTGAGGGCTGGTGCACACCGAGCGGCTTTTTGGGCGTTTTCAGATCCGCTTGCGGCTGCGGATCTGCTTGGTCAATGTATCTCAATGGGGTGGTGCACACCAGAGCGGCAGGCGTTTTGCAGAAACGAAAAATGCCTGGGTGAGGCATTTTTTGGATTGCGGGTGCGTTTCTGCCTCAATGTTAAGTATAGGAAAAACGCAAACCGCTCTGAAAAACGGCACTTCAGAGCAGTTTTGCAGGCGTTTTTGTTACAGAAGCTGTTCAGTAACAGCTTTACTGTAACAATATATGAAATCTACTATACTGAAAACCGCAGCAGCAATCCGCAAAACGCTAGCAAAACGCCATAGAAAAATAAAAAAAAGCGTTTAAAAATCTGCTAGCATTTTGCGGATCTGCTAGCGGGTTTTGGTGTGCACCAGCCCTGAGAGAGTTATCTTATCTCTTCATTCCTTACGTTACCTCTTCTGTAGTTAATTTACCTCCTCTGTAGTTAATTTACCTCCTCTATAGTTAATTTACCTCCTCTGTAGTTATTTTCACACGCAGTTAATGAACAGCCTGTCTTTAACTCTGGAGTTATTTTAAGGATTAAAGAGTTAACTTAAAGACAGAAGAGTTAACTTTAGGTTTGCCTGAGGTAAAATGTTTCCTGAATACTACATGCCTCATCACCATGGTAACAACTCTAGAAGAGTTATTAAAGACAGGAGATAAGCTTAGTAAATTGAGGCCATTGTGAGACAAAAGGGGAAGAGAGCCCTGGACAAAAGGCCTCACAGTCTAAGGGCCCGTTTCCACTATCGCGAATCCGCATGCGTTGCCCGCATGCGGATTCGCACAGTCAGTACAAGTGGATGGGACTGTTTCCACTTGTGCGTTTCCCCGCACGTTTTTCTGTGCAGAAAAAATCTGCATGGTAGGGCCCTCAGAATTCGCCTGCGTGTGGAATGCAGGCGAATCGCACACAATGTATTTAATAGGGAAATCGCATGCGTTTTCCCCATGCGTTTTTTGCCGCGAATTCGCATGCGATTTCGCATAGGTATTAATGTTAATTTACACAGGCAGTGACATGGTTAAATTCGCATACAGCATTACCTATGCGAAATCGCATGCGAAATCGCGGCAAAAAACGCATGCGGAATCGCACCCGCATGCGATTTGCCTGCGGTGATTCGCCGGCGATTCCGCAACGCTATAGTGGAAACAGGCCCTAAAGGTTTCGGCTGCTTTCACAGTGGGACGTTACAGGCGCACGTTAGAGCAGTCTGTAACGCAGCCTAACTCACAGTAATGGAAAATCAATGGGCTATTCACATGTTGCGTTACAGTGTAACGCTGCACGTTCAATGAAAGTGCAGCATGCTGTGCCTTATACATGGTTTTAGCTACGTTAGACTGTTTGCACATGCTCAGTAATGTCTGGTTTTTTTCAGTGCAGGAGAGGAAGAGGGGAGATTCAGCTATTGTGCCTAGCCACATGGGCAATTAATATTCACTGCACTGTGCTGTTTACTTCCTGGAGCGGCCGCTTTGTGCAACGATTGGCTGGCGGGACCACGTGATGCGGAGTGTTCCGATCACATGGTCTCCACAGTCTTTTGACGCATGCGCCGTTTTCGTTCTATCCGCATGCGTCAAAAAGTACGCATCATGGACGCATCAAGAGCCGTATAACGCGGCTCAATCTGACGTCCAACTTCAACACCACCATGCGTTGCGTTAGGGGCACGTTATGGGACCTTAACGTCCCCTAAAACGCAACGTCTTGGTGTAAAAGAGCCCTTAAGGTATAGGACAGTAGGTAAGGGAAGCTGTGTGTGGAGTGGTAGAAATGGTGGTTAGTAGGCAGTGTCCTAGGTAGGAGAGTATGCTTGCCTGATGAGCTTCTGAGAGATCACCCACCACAAAATACCCCCATTACCAATACTCTATAGCAGTCACAGAGGACACGACGAAGCCCTTCAATGGAGAAACGCGATGGTAAAGTTATTAATCCTGAACTTCATGGCCGCCAGAATTTCGTCCAGCACAACTTTATGATTTCCAATGCATCAGTTATTCCAGCGCTTCCATTTCGTCCAATAATATACAGAGCGCGCTGTGTATTAATGCCAAATAATGGGTTTATTTGCTCAGTAATCTAGCCTCTCACTAGTTAATCACCGGCACACTGCGACCGCTATTTTTATGGCAGCTGTCGGTATTCACAAGTGAAATGAAATCATCATCCAGGGTAATTTCTGCTACAAACACTACATGAAAAGATGATGAGGAGGTCGCGGTATTTAAATTCCCTAAAATAATAGCTGCATTTTTCTTCCAGTGAAACATTTTGCCCTATTTAGTCTATCCCTGTAAGATTAATTTGCTCTCAAGTAAATGAGATCGGGGCTGCTCGTTCCCCCCCTCTCCTGTATCTATTTCCACTTTGACAGATTAAATCATCTTTATAATGTAAATGGTAAAACGGTTACGTTGTATTGTCCTTGAGTGCGTAGCCACGGCAACCAAGTCGATACATGTCAATCATATTTTATTCAAGGATTCCCAAATGTCCACCTGAATCATTGCCTCAATGAAGGCAAAAAAATCCCAGACTTCTAAATTAGATATCTGCTGCCTTCATCAGTTTTGTCTAAATAAATATTAAAATAGCGGAGAAGGAAAGACAGGTAATGGGGGGGGGGGGGGGAACAGAAAGTGTGAGCGTGTGTGTCTGTGCATGCTTATGTGTGTCTGTGTGTGTCTCTGTGCTTGTGTGTGTATTAGAGAGAGGGGGGGGGGGGGGAATGAAAAGTGGGTAGGTTACCATCCTACTAATCCATGGTTGTTAATATGAACGGCACAGACATATCTGCATACATACTGCTGCCCACACTCAGTTGCCATCCGCAACTGCACTGCTGCCCACAACCAGCTGAGCTCTATACGCTTGTCAGAAACCGATTTTATTGGCTCCTGACCATGTGATCACTGTGAGCTAATCACAGTGATCACATTAAAAAAAGAGAAAAAAGGGGGGGCACTCTGGTCCTTAAAGGGCCGCAGCGTATTAGTCCCAAAACTGTTAATGCATCCAGACATAAACAATTGATTGTATGTTTATATCACATATGGATTTTATTAGATTCAATATTACACTGTGGGGCTCCCACATTAATAAAAGTGGTAGACCCTAATGAAGCATGAGTGAAAGTTTTTGTATTCACAAAAAGTGGGAGTGATGGACAAAGACTCAAGTGGAAATGAGCACCAAGCGTGGTCAAAAGGTGACCATACACTCCTTGATGTTCTCATTGAGTCATCTGTTGGGAATTGATTTCCCAAAATGTCAAAAGTATAGATGGCATAGAAAATTTAAAACAATCAGGGGCAGGGCAAGAGCATTGGCAGATTGATGGCCTATAGCTTTGCACAGCATCAAACATTTCAACTCTACAGTTCGATGAAATTTCTATAGATTCCCTGCTGGATATTGATGCATAGGAGGAATCAACTCCCTCTAAATCGATTCATTTCAGAAAGTAATCCTCCTTTTAGAACATTGGGTGGCGATCCAAATGAGTATGGCCAGCTTAAATACTCACTCTGAGGAACCCTGAAACTGCCCCCCCCAACTAGGATATTGCAGCAGCAGCACAGTGCCAACATCATCTAAATCACGATCACTCAATAGCATGTTTTCTTCTTTTTATTGTAGAAAACAAGATCCCGTGATTAGATGTTCAGTCTTTGCTTACAGAGTAGATAGTGTGGCACATATTTGAGAACAATGCTCCTCAATGTCATTAGATTGGGGTCGCCTATGTCAAACAAAGCCGACCATGAATGCTTATTTGTCAAAGAAACATTGTATGGTTTTGAAATCTCGTGTTATTTATTCTTGGCACACAATTGTATAATATCCTTAGAAATGCAGGTAATTTGCTTCGTTTACGCCCGCAATCATCTAATTCTGCAAGATATCTGTCTTATTTTGTACACTATTTCTTAAAAAAGAATAAAACAAAAACAGCATTTAAAGAACAAAAGAGAGAAGACAACAGGAAGACAAAAAGAGGTTGTCCACCACAAAACCTCATGAAGCAGGATTGAACCTGCCAAACTAATCGTACTGTGGAGTATATGAATAAAGATACTTGTTGACAATAATCATCAGAATTGTGTGTACTTTGGGAAGGTAAGTCCACCTCTGCCTCTTCCTCACCAAGGCGATTAGATTCTGCTTAGAAACCAGAAATAGAACGAGGAGCTGGCCTTTCTTTGTAGGCCCAATGGTTGATGTATTGCCAGTGGACTAACAACGTATCTCCCTCCTTCATTGACCAAAAGATAAAAAGGAAAAGCGGGGAGTTTTGTATAGTAAGAGTCCTGAGCTTCGGTAATAAGCTTAGAGAATATTTATCTGTACTGTGCGAGCTGTCTTGTGGGTTATTACCACCAACATTTTGATTTTCCAGACTCGTGATTCAACCATTAGGCTTTTTAAAGAGAACTTGAGCTGAAGTTCGGGCTCAGAAACACTTACTTACCTAAGGAGAGGGAAGCCTCTGGACCAGAATGAGGATTCCCTTGCTGTCCTCTTGTCCCCTGTTGTCCCTAACAGGCCCTCCACCTAATCAGGGCAAAGCTCCTCTTCAAGTACAAGCATGGCCACGGTTCTGACTTGCTGTGCAGGTGCACTCGTACTTGGGCAGGCACAGAGCGGCCGTGCTCGTGCTTGAAGAGGAGCGCGGCTCCAGTCAGATTACCGACAAGCCCTTGGCGGTAATCTCTGGAGGTTCCACGCTCGGCAATGGAGGACCAGAGGACAGAGAAGAAAGCCTCATTAGGATCCAGAGGCTTCCCTCTCCTTAGGTAAGTATGTGATTTTGTACCCGGCTCAGGTACATTTTAACCTTTATTTGCAAATTGTCTTATGCTCCTATGCATGGATATAACAGTTAAAGAGAAACTTAAACCAAGCCCTTCATACCAATCAGTAGCCGATTCCCCGTTTCCCATGAGAATAGGTCTTGCATTGCGGCCCGCAATATCGCTAATTGCAGTCAGGAATGCGGAAAAAGCTACGCGTGGCCAGTCTTGACGGGCCTGTCGCAAAAACGAAACTAGCTGGCAGCGGAGGACCAGAGGATTAGTGAGTGGCTGTGAGGGCACAGGACTGCTGCAGGGGGCTGGTAGAAGCCCCAGGTGAGTAAAACTCTTTTTTTTTCTGGCTTAAGTGTCCCTTTAAAGAGGAGCTGTCAGCCATTCTATCTCAGAAAAAAAACAACACATATATAAGTAGATAAATACTTGCTCTACGTTTTAATTTTGGTGATTTTTCTACAGTAAAAAAAAAGAGAAAATCCTTCTTAGCATTGCCCGTTGTAAGTGTGGCTATTTTGAAGCCAATTCTGATGTCATTTCCTTCCTTAGTCTCCTCTGCCTGATTTGCCCGACCTTAACTATAGAAAGTGCATTGACTCAGCATGAGAAATACTGTCCAATAACAGAGGAACAGAGGTGTGGGAAGGGAAAACGGGAGGGAAAGAGGCTTCAGCCAATCAGGCTGGACAACCCAGCATGCCCTGCAACTTCCTTTTTGTATACCAAATTTTGTGTGTACCAAATAAGAGTCAGGCAAACTGGGGAATGATAATTTATCAACAAAAAAAAGTAATAGTGTTTTTAACTTTTGGATCGGCTGGTTAGCATCCTTATTACTTGTTTACCAGATAAAAATAAAGAATTGATTTTTGGATATTATGCCCAACAGTTACTCTTTAACATTGTCAGTACTTTTGCTTTGTAGTAAACACTCCTCATTCAGGATATAGCAGTGGATTTATATCCATGCACCATAGGGTCCCCTTAAAAAAAAATTAAAATAGGTAGCACGGCTGCACAGGGCTAAGTGATACCTGCGTTCCTTATATGCTCCAATTCTGCAGAATTCCTGCTCAGCTTTCAAATAAAACATAAATCAGGAGCGTACACTTTGCACTCATAAAAATTTCTATTTTTTTTAAATAAATGATTGCCTAAATCGACCTGCTTTGATACTTTATCCATTATACATCACATTCATTGTCTCTTGCCATTGCTTATTTATGAAGGGTGGAATGCTTTAAATTGAGCACAAAGATGGATTTTATTCCCTTTTCTGTCTTTTTTCTTTTTCCTCCCCAAATGCCAGTTAAATGAAGGGCACGGTAGCCCTGCAGCAACCCCCGGAGTGGAGAGAGGCCTGCGCCGCCGGTGGTGGTGATGAGCTCAGTCATATCCCTTCCATAATAACCGCGGCTCGAGTCTAAACTCTAGGTTATGAATGATGAAACACAGTAAATGGTAAATCATGGAAGATCAGTTTTCCAAAGCAGCGTGCTGTGTTGCCCCGTTCAAATTACTCGCATATGTCATGTCATGTACAAACAGCGGCGCTTAAAATATCGCCGAGTCAGTCTCTGACAGAAGCATTAGACATAAACCATACATTAATGGGGATATTTGTTCCTTATCTCCAGCAGTGCCAATATCTATGGCATCGTAAAGATAACAAAGGAGGAAGTATATTTGGCTATGGATTATGGAGCAGTGCCTTTTTTTGAGTTCTGTGCTGTCTTGGTGCGAAGCTCTGTGCCACGATCTACCATAGTTGAGACAAAAGACTCAATGCTCATGCCTACATAGTTACATAATTGGTTAGTTAGGTTGAAAAAAAGACATCCATCCATCAAGTCCAACCAGAAAAAAACAAATAATAAATATATATATATATAAAAACCCACCATCCTGAACCTGCATATCCCAGTTGATCCAGGGGAAGGCGAAAAACCTTACAAGGCCTGTGCCAATTAGCCTTGAAAGGGCAAAATTCCGTCCTACTCCAGATGACAGTCAGATAAATCCCTGGATCAACTCGCCTAGGAAATAATTACCTAATAAATATAGTCGCGGATGCCCTACTCAGTTTGTATTTGCAGAACCAAGGTTCTGGTCTGGTACTGTTTCCAGTACAATCATTTTTTTTCAATTTGTTATCAGTAAACTAAGGTTTAGTTCACACTATGCTGGACTTAGCCAGAGTGGTCAAACCAGTCACGTTTGGCCAGGGCCATTTCTGGGCACAGGCCATCCAAGCAATGGCCTGGGGTGCCCTCCAGCATACAGGATGCAATGCAGTAAATCTGTATGAATAAAATGTTGTTTTAGGCAGTCTGCAGTGCACAGTAGAGGCCTGCTTCAGGTCACGGCTCAGGTTGCGGGTCTAGAGACCTGCAGGTCGGGGTGCTTTTACCAGATTCACCAGAAAGTGGGCTGTGGGTCGGGTGCGAGTAGCGGAGCTGCGGCTGCAGGTCTGAAAAATTAGACCTGCGGAGGCCTCTAGTGCACAGCACAATATAATCCAAAATTCCAGTAGCCCCATGATATCTTCCAGTTTTCCAGGACTATCTATATTGTATTCCAGAATTCTAGACTCTCTGTAGTTTAATTCTTGGCTCATTCTAATTTGATCCCACAGCAGAGTACATCCCACTCATAGAGTGTCTGTGGATGTGCAAGGGATGGGTGACACAGTTTATTTTGGCTAGGGAACCAAATAGGTGAGAAACACCCCTGGGTTTGTTTACTGCAGACATAGAGCTAATTCACTCTTAGTTTGAGACACTGTTTTATTAACCTGGTTGAACTGGTTGAACTCGATTGTACTGGTTGAACTCGATGGACGTATGTCTTTTTTCAACCAAAATAACTATGTAACTATGTAACCTGAGGAACCGGGTGGATGCCCGCGTAACGCGTTGTCCAGTGTTTTGAATACTTTTTTTTTTTTGTAACTTACTTCAATTCATGTTTTGGCATACATTGTTCTTGCCTTTCAAACTGACTTAACCCCATTGCCGTTACAATTCTGGCGGCAAGGGGGCCGCGCAGAACTTTTTTTGTATTTTTTATTTTTTTTAAATCATGTAGCGAGCCCTCCGCTGACAAGCAGAATCCCCCTATCCACTCTGATCGCCTTCGGCGATCAGAGTAAGCAGGAAATACCGATCAGAACGGGATTTCCTGCTGGGCTTCCCCGGTCGCCATGGCGACTGGGCGGGATGACGTCACCGACGTCATGGACGTCGGGACGTCAGAGGGAATCCCGATCCACCCCTCAGTGTTGCCTGGCACTGATTGGCCAGGCTGCGCAAGGGGTCTGGAGGGGGGGGGGGCGGCGCGGTAGGTAGCGGCGAATCGGCGGCGAGCGGCGGCGAGTGGAAACTGCACGCAGCTAGCAAAGTGCTAGCTGCGTGCAGGAAAACAAATTTGGGAAAATCGGCCCAGCGGGGCCTGAGAAATCCTCCTACGCAGGTAACCCCGAGCTGAGCTCGGGATAACCGGCAAGGAGGTTAAAGGGATGTTAGTAAATACAACACTCTATAGTTACAACAAATGAATGTCTAAAGTACTAAGTAATAATGACTGAAATTTAATTCTTTTTCACTATTTACATTTTTAGTACAATGATATTAAATGCAACAGCCAAAAAGCCAAGCAAGGGCAAAAACATAAACCACCATCACAAAAACACAGTAATTCAAAAGCAATTCAATTAATAAGTATAAGCATATATATATATTTTTAGAACTATTTATGACTGACTACAATAGTATATAATCAATTACCTGTTAGCTAGAAAAATTAAAAGGGCCACATTTGCAAACCTTTTAAACAGAAACAATAATATACAACTTCCCATATCTAAGACAATATCTAAGACAATATGGAAAAAAGGAGAGAGTAGAGAGAAAGAAAAAAAGAGAATTGGCCCATCACTACCAGAAAAGGATCAAGATCAAATGGGGCTCTAGGCAAGATAGCACTTTTTGTCCAGTGCTGATGGATTGGCCAGGGTTGCCTGCGAATTGTCTCCAAACTAATCTTCACATTGAAAATGCTATGGTCAAAGAAAGCAAATCTTTGTTTCCAATGCAAAAAAAAACCGTCTATTTGAGCTTAAATTTTTTTTAAAAATGTGAAATATCACAAACTTACAAAATTATTTGCAATGGATGCAGAAAGAGAGGGTTGGAACAGAACTCACGAGACACACGTTCTGCAGTGTGCGATACCTGTCCTGTGCACTTACAGGACTAATCCAGTTGTAGAGAGAGAAGGTCTGCCTCACTGCTCCAAAAAAAATGCTTTCATTGTACAAAAAAGTTAAAACCACATGCTGTACTGTAGCTACAGCCTGCTGTTTCTAATCTATGTCATTGGTGGGCCAAAATTTCGCAAAGGCGAAATTTCGCATCGAAATTTGCAATTATGCATCGAAATCGGAATGGAAGGATGGATAGCTGCGACCACCAATGTAGCCAATGGGGAGTCTGGGACCCAAAGCATCAATTAGCAGTACACAAGAAAGGATGTCCCGCTGCACTGTTGTAGGGTAAAAGGATCTCTCTGACTTTATTTAACACATCAGCAAAAACACAGACAACAGCTCACGCGTATCGGAGCTCTGTATGGCTCCTTAATCATAGCTAACATAGAGCAACTAGACAAGGGTATATAGTATATGGTCAATTACCCACCCAATAATGGGCGTTGCTACTTTTCTTAAAGTGACAACACAAACACATCTAAAATGGCAATATCCAATATACAAAAGGGTTTATTAAAAAAACATCTAGTGGCTCAATCAAAAAACATCAAGTATTTAATTACAGAAGATCAAAAAGCACATTTTACACAAATACATAATACAGATATCAACATCAGAGAAATAAATGATATCAAAAGTTGTAGCCATATATGTAAATGTAGTATAAAAAGCACGGAGCTAAAAGGAGGGGAGGGATAATGAGAAATGTGGGGGAAAGGAGAGGGAAGGGGGAGGGAGATGCATCGTACACGTAATGCAAAATTTCAGGAAAAATCATAATTCAATTTGTATGTCATAGTAATATTTTATCATTTCGCATAATTTTTCATGTAATTTTAGCGAAATTTTGCATCATTTTGTGCCGACTTTAGTGGTTAATAGCAAAGCCTCCATACCTGCTATTGCTACCAAAATTGCTACACATGTTAAGGAGAATAGTGGGTACGGGTCGAAAAAAGAATTTCTCAAAGTCCTTGTAGTTTTTGAGAAAAATCGATTTTAAAAATGCAAAGAAAAATTGTTTTTAATTTGTCATTTTTCTGAGTTTAAAAAACATTTTTTCTTTGCATTTTTAAAATTGGTTTTCTCAAAAACTACAAGGTCTTTTTGGAAATTTATTTTTTCGACATGTACCCGCTATTTTTCTTAACATGTGTAGCAATTTTGGTGTCAACAGCATGTATTTGCTATTCACTGCCAAAGTCGGGATGAAATAACATGAAAATTACGCAAAATTTTATGAGAAATTACGAATGACTGTACAAAATCAATTAAATGTACTAATCGTAATGACGTGTAGGCAAAATTGTGAAGATTGACGTGAAAATTTGCGTAATCGTAATTATCTGATTACGGTCATCACTAGTCTATGTGCCCGTTTTTTGGCTGTGTGGGTCGTAAAAAGGCATACATGGGCCAGAAACAGCGGGCTGTAGCTACCGAACAGCATGTGATCCTCATTTTTGTACCATAAAAGCATGTTTTTTTTTTTAGCAGTGGTGCGGACCTTCACACTCTTTTTTTGGCGGTGTGGGTCGTAAAAAGGAATACATGGGCCAGAAACAGCGGGCTGTAGCTACCGAACAGCAGTGGTGCGGACCTTCACACTTTACAAAACGATTTTCGATGGCATTTTCACTAGAATACTGAATTTTACATGATTTTCGTGAAAATGAATGCAAAAAGAATATTACTTTAGATGTGGCTGGAAGGCGTACCTTGATATGGGTGGATATGTGAGTATGTGGGACTGACCATCTCTCTGCAAGGTCATGTATGTTCACTGGCTTCATTTAAAAAATGTCATAACATATTCTGAATTAGTGTAACTTTTCAGGCAATACGTTGCACAACATCTTTATAAAGACACCCCACTGTTCTCATATAGGAGGTCTACCATTGCCTACACTATATGTGCACTCTGCTGTAGATGGAATATGATTTCTTTTACGGTAAATCCCTTAATAGGCATGCTTGTCTTCTTCCTGGGCTTAACGGGCAAATGGCTTCACATTTTTAGGGTCTTTCATCATAGCATTTAGCAGTGATACTGTATGTCTTTCATTCCGTCTCTGTGTGATTTTAATAGGTCATCAAATAGAAATTTGACTCCCGGTGCCAAGCTGTAAAAGGCTTTTCATACCGTGTGCCGTGCCAGATCTATAACAAGTTCTTTTTTATTTTATTTTTTTCATTATTATTATTATTATTCAAACCATGGCAACGCCAAGATTCTGACCAAAAATTCCAGTGTTTATGTGACTTGGATTTTCCTTGCTATAGACCGATATGAGCGGAACACGAGGGCCTCCTGCCACTTATATGAAGTGTGGTCTTCAGAGTCACGCCTTAAGCCTTTGTGTGCCACACGCAGCATGGAAATGGTCTGATCTTTGCTATGGAGGGTGTTGAACTGCTTGAATCTAATTAAAAGACTCTTTAAGGATAACTGTATTAAATTTGCTAAAATCATCACTGAGATGCCCCTGCTTAATCATGCAATGAGGACTTTGCCCTCTCCTCTACCACAATCCACCATTCTGAATGTTCCTGTAAATCAGGGTTGCTAATCAACAACTGCTTGCTTCTTGTGCTTCTTGTAAGTCCTCTACTAGTGGCCAGCCCTGTAACTGCATTACTCGGATAATTGTGGCTAGTGCCAGATTTGGAAATTTTACTACCCAAGGCCCACTGTCACCAACCCTGCCCTTGAAGAGAGCACAGCACAGGACGGAGGAAGCACAGGACCATTGCTTCACTGGTCCCAACTCTGGAAGCAAGGCAGCCACAGACGGGGTTTGTTACTGCTGCAATGTACATGTTAGTTAGTTTGTTTGTTACTACTGCCCACCCCTTGCTTTCTGGCGCCGTAGGCCATGGCCTTTGTGGCCTTACCTCAAATCCGGCCATGATTGTGGCCAGGAAAGGAGTTTATAACTGTGATTTTTTTTCACATCAGATCTGTTCTTTGCTGTCCGTAATCCATTCTATCTTTATTGTGTGGTATGAGATGTGAGGTGCAAGCAGCAGATCATAGTTTTGTGCGTAATGTTATTGCACTCATGGTGGCAAGCACTGGTGTGTGAGAAAATACTTTGATTACAATGATTGCAGTTAACTCTCTGTGTGCACCAGGAAGAGGTCTAATGGTTCCCGTACATTACTTGATTTGCAGCATCGATATCCCACCGATTCCATTAAATGTTTGGATCTGGTAGTGATCGATTCCACAAGGTGGCTGCCCGTTTGTAATTTTTATCGATTTCTGGCCCAAATCAATTGAAACAATCAATCTAGCATGCTGGAAAGATCTTGCTCAAAAGACCTTGGATGGATGCGCGGTGGTAGCGACATTCTATTTCCTGACGATCGACAGACCAACGTCCGGTTTCCCCCCATGTAAAATTTGTACCCTTTGGGCCCGTGGTAAATGCCGCAGGCTCCCTGTCCCGGTCTCGCTTTGTGTCTTTCAATTTGCCAGTGTATGAGCACCTTTAATCTATCCTTTTTTTTTTTTAAAGAAAATCAGCAACGACACCTTCTATATCCCTCTCACTTAAAGGGAAGCTAAACTGAGAAGGATATGGATTTTTCATTTTAAACTAATTCCAGTTGCCTGATTCTCCTGCTGATCCTGTGTTTCTAATACTGTCAGCCACAGCCCCTGATAAGCATACATTCAGGTGCTCTGACTGAAGTCAGACTGGATTAGCTGCATGCTTGTTTCAGGTCTGTGATTCAGTCACTACTACTACAGCCAAAGAGATCAGCAGGACTGCCAGGCAACTGGTATTGTTTAAAAGGAAACTTCCATAACCCTCTCAGTTTAGGTTCCCTTACAGAGGAACTCCAGTGAAAATAATGTAATAAAAAAAGTGCTTCATTTTTACAATAATTATGTATAAATGATTTAGTCAGTGTTTGCCCATTGTAAAATATTTCCTCTCCCTGATTTACATTCTGACATTTATCACATGGTGACATTTTTACTGCTGGCAGGTGATGTCATTGGAAGGAGATGCTGCCTGCTTTTTTGGCAGTTGGAAACAGCTGTAAACAGCTATTTCCCACAATGCAATGAGGTTCACAGACAGAAAACTGTCAGGACCATGGTCCTGACATCACACTGTGGGAGGGGTTTCACCACAATAGCAACCATACAGAGCCCCCTGATGGTCTGTTTGTGAAAAGGAATAGATTTCTCGTGTAAAAGGGGGTATCAGCTACTGATTGGGATGCAGTTCAATTCTTGGTTATGGGTTCTCTGTAACATTTCCCTTAAAACGTTTTCAGTGTAACCCTGCCAGAGAAGACTGCATTAGGCTCGATATTGTGTTTTTTTTCCCTGAACATTGATTGGTAAAGTTCTTCATATTCACGTGCATGTCTACAAAACTATAAAACAAGATAGCCGAGTTCTTTAAAGGGTCATTATGACTCGGTACATTTCCTCCTTCATTTCTCTAAAATCCCAGACAAGTAGAAATTGCCGTTGTATTGCGCACTCCCCTCTGTTCTATTACAGCTTAAGTGTATCGCAGGCAGGAAGTGTGCGAGTGCCGTAATACTGGATGGAACGCTGGCTGATGATGGATATAATGTATGGAGGCTGTTTAGTTTTACAAGGGTCGCTGACCCTTCTGCATTAGGCACCTACTGTGTCCCCGCTCTTCCTTGCTGAATGGCTTCCGAAAATAATGATGACATCCCATACTGGGCAGATGAGTAAATCTTCCATCAGGCTCATGGAGAGAAACGTTACTGTCAACTAAAGAGTAGGTGTTATCTAACCGACACCTGTCAATCAATAGTCAGTGGTGGGCTCAAACCAGACAGGACCAAAGCAGGTATTAAGGGGTCCCCCACAGATTCCATTAGAGGCAAATATGTAGCAAAAGAATCTTTAAAAAATGTTAAATCCACTTTGGAAAAACATCTATCATTATTTATTAATATTATGTTTATAGAGCGCTGACATTTTCTGAAGCATTGTACATAGTTATGTCACTAACTGTCCTCAGAGTAGCTCATAATCAGGTGCATAACAATAACCCCTGCAGTGGATGCATCTGTGGGGGGGGGGCCCGGGGGGGGGGGGGGGAAGCCTGGTTGCAAGGCACAGTACAGGAGGGGGAAGGAGCTGACAGCACACAGCCGCACACACTGCCCTACTCCCTCCTTCCTAATCTCGGGCTCCCCCTCAGCGTTCCCCCCTTCAGAAATCAGCACAGCGGGTAGGGACACTCACCTCTTCTGGGTTCCATGCGCTGGAGCTCCACGCAATGCCAATCTTCTCTGTCTCCAACACCGCTCACTCTACTTCCTGTGAGCAGCGTTGGAGGCAGAGAAGATGAGCAGGGCGTGGGGCTCCGGCGCATGGAACCCAGGCTACCTATACTGGGGGTAACTATACCAGGCTAGCTTTACTTGGAGCACCTATACCTGGCTACCTATACTGGGGGCACCTATACTTAGCTACCTATACTGGAGGCACCTATGCCTGGCTAACCTATACTGAGGCACCTATGCCTGGCTAACCTATACTGAGGCACCTATGCCTGGCTAACCTATACTGAGGCACCTATGACTGGCTAACCTATACTGAGGCACCTATACCTGGATACCTATACTGGGGGCACCTATACCTGGACACCTATACTGGGGGCACCTATACTAGGCTGCTTATTATGGGGACACCTATACCAGGCTATCTATGCTGGGGGCATTTATACCTGGCTACCTATACTGGAGGCACCTATACTTAGCTACCTATACTGGAGGCACCTATGCCTGGCTAACCTATACTGGGGCACCTATACCAGGCTGCTTATTATGGGGACACCTATACCAGGCTATCTATGCTGGGGGCATTTATACCTGGCTACCTATATTGGGAACACCTACACCTGGCTAACTATAGAGGGGGCACCTATACCAGGCTGCTTATACTGGGGGTATTGATACCTGGTTACCTATACTGAAGGTACCTATACCAGGATACTTATACTGGGGGAAGCTAAACCAGGATACGTATACTGGGGGCAAATATACCTGGCTAACTATACTGAGGGCACCTATATATGGCTACCTATACTGTAAGTTATTTTTTTTTATATCATGTCTTTCCAATCTCTGTTTTGAGTGGGAGGAAGGGAGGTGCATCCTGTTTTGCAGGAGGGCTCAGAGATTTCTACTATACAAATTCCCAAAGTACAGTTTATCTGCTCTGAAAGCTGCCATTGCATTGTATTGCATAGCTGCTGTATTTATATATTAAAATCTATCTACTGATCACTCCTCAGCTCTTTCTGCTTCTCAGCTCAGTGGAGCTCAGTTTTGGCAGTCGGCTAATGTTTACTAAATGTATCTGACAAAGAAATGGAAACAAAAGATAATGTTATCACCTCTTCGGATGTGGCCAGAAGCTGCCCACTGAAGCAAGGAGCTTTTCACTGAAGAACAAAGTGCTGTGTTTAAATGTTTGAATGCTGTTCTGCTACAATTTTTTTTCGTGGTAGTAGATTTTATACTGTAAATAACCGTTTAGAACAAAGAGGAAGTGCTGAGTTTCATACAACTTTTAATATTACAGTTCAGCCAAATTATTATAAACTGTTACTGTAGTATTCCAGATAAAGGTGTCTCATCTGGGGCACCAAAAACGGCCAAATATAGCTGCCGGTTGAGGAATGGAAATTCTGAGCTGACATTTCCCAGGAAAGATAACAGATTCCTGAATTTCAGCTCTCAGTCCGGCCGGAGAACCTCTGCCAGATCTTTCCCTGTTGACAAGCTTCTTTAATTTGTCAGAAAAACTATTGTTTTTTTAAAAAAAAGCTTGGCAATGATTGTTCTCCTCGGCGGCTGATGGCAGCAATAATACATCACTTACAAACTATTTTTAATTCAGTGTGGCAGTAATAGAGATGTCACTTGCGCTTACAGTTCTCTCCTGCTTGGTGCTGCTTATATTACCTGTTCAAGCAGCTGCAGCTTAGGCCCCTATAGGATTCACTTCAAATTAAGCTCAATAGCTCATCTTCTTTCATTTCCACCTGGTCCCATCACCGCATGCATAAGCTGAGCAGCGTTTTAGTCCAGGAGCTCTGCGCTCATTGTCTCTAGTCGCTGTAAACATTTAAATTGGGAAGACTGAAGCTAGACCAGATCTGTAGGCCTCAAGGCAAACTATCTATCCGCTAGAGCAGCTTATTGCTGAAGTTACTTGTCTCTGAGAAACACTGCAGATGTTAAATGTCGATGTTCATCATTTTAACTAAGGCACGAGGCTCACAAATAAAGTTAATGTCCATATTAGACATCTGTAGCATCGGGCTTACCATCTTAAAGGGTAAGAACACTGTCCTGGGGGGGAGACCTACTGCTGCAAGCCTCCTAAGCGTCTGAGATAAAAAAGTAGGACACCCTTTAGCGTGAAAAGATTTGGGTGGAAAGAGAAGTGCCCTCACAACACTCCCAATATTCCAGATTACTTCTTTTTTGAAAGATTTTTTTTTTAAGTCTAAGAGGCGCCTATTAGTGTTGGGCGAACAGTGTTCGCCACTGTTCGGGTTCTGCAGAACATCACCCTGTTCGGGTGATGTTCGAGTTCGGCCGAACACCTGATGGTGTTCGGCCAAACTGTTCGGCCATATGGCCGAACTAAGAGCGCATGGCCGAACGTTACCCTTTACCCGAACGTTCGGCTAGCGCTGTGATTGGCCGAACGGGTCACGTGGTTCGGACCCGAACGCGCTCTGATTGGCCGAACGGGTCACGTGGTTCGGGTAAATAAATACCCGATCCACGTCATTTCTCCGCCATTTGTCTGTGGGTTTAGCTTTGGGTAGGCAGGCAGGGTAGTTCTCTCTCCAGCCAGGCTAGCCAGGGTCCCCCGGTCATTGTGTCGCTGCTGGGAATAGTAGTACACCGCTCAGCCACACTATATAGCATTGTGTTTACTGCCACTCTGTGTGTCTGCTGGGAACAGTAGTACACCGCTCACCCTGTATAGCATTGTGCTCTGTGTCGCTGCTGGGAATAGTAGTACACCGCTCAGCCACACTATATAGCATTGTGTTTACTGCCACTCTGTGTGTCTGCTGGGAACAGTAGTACACCGCTCACCCTGTATAGCATTGTGCTCTGTGTCGCTGCTGGGAATAGTAGTACACCGCTCAGCCACACTATATAGCATTGTGTTTACTGCCACTCTGTGTGTCTGCTGGGAACAGTAGTACACCGCTCACCCTGTATAGCATTGTGCTCTGTGTCGCTCCTGGGAATAGTAGTACACCGCTCACCCACACTATATAGCATTGTGTTTACTGCCACTCTGTGTGTCTGCTGGGAACAGTAGTACACCGCTCACCCTGTATAGCATTGTGCTCTGTGTCGCTGCTGGGAATAGTAGTACACCGCTAACCCACACTATATAGCATTGTGTTTACTGCCACTCTGTGTGTCTGCTGGGAACAGTAGTACACTGCTCACCCTGTATAGCATTGTGCTCTGTGTCACTGCTGGGAATAGTAGTACACCGCTCACCCACCCACTGTATAGCATTGTGCTCTGTGTCGCTGCTGGGAATAGTAGTACACCGCTCACCCACCACTGTATAGCATTTCTGTACTGCCACTGTACTGCTGCCAGTCAGCGTGTACTTTTACGGATAAGTGAAATGAAGAAGAAATCCTGTGAAAGAGGGAGGGGCAAGGGAAGAGGTGTTCCCCCTGACGGTTCACGTACAGGCCACAGTGGAGCACTGAAGAAAACCCACTCAATACCGCCCATGTTGTCCAGGAAATCAACCCTCACAAATCCAAAAGAACAGGACCAGATAATTAATTGGATGACCTCTCAAGCGTCCAGCAGTGGGTTAAGCAGCACCAGCACATCACGCACGAGGTCTGAGTCCTCAGCCAGTTACAACAAGGAGCCAGTGGGCACAAAGCAGACACAACCGGCAGCGACACCACGCACACAACTGCCAAATAACCAGTCCGAAGAATTTCCTCAGGACACAAAGGGGTATTCGCAGGAGCTATTCCCAGCCCAACAAACTTCCACCTTTCAAAAGTCAATGGAACTGGCAGAAATTTTGTGCCCGGATTCACAACCATTGACTGTGGGAAATGCACCGCGCACTGAAACGCAAGGCCAGTCCGAGGAGGACTCGGAAACCCAAATCCCAGAGCAAGTTGGGCAGGAGGGGTTTCAATTGCAGGAGGTCGGCCGAGAAGATCTTGAAGACGACGTTGGAGTGTGCTGCGCAGAGGTTGTTGTGGGGAGCTCTACTCCACGGCGGCGGCCCACAATCACATATGACGAGTTTGAGGAGATGGAAGAGGAGGAGGAGGGTATGGACAATGTTGACAGAGACCCAGATTTTGTATGTGAAGGAGAACATCGCCGTCGTAGCAGCAGCACAGATGAGTCTGTTGAAGAACCCACTGCTGCACGAGTTCGCCTTGTGCCACAAGGTAGGCGGTGCGAAATTTCAGGCACCACAAGCGTGGAAGTTCAAGTGAGACAAAAAAGAGGCGCAAACAGAAATCGCCAGCAAGGCAGGTGCTCCAAAGTCTGGCCTTTCTTTGAAGACTGCAGTGAGGATGGTACCATGGTGATTTGCAAGGTGTGCAAGACCCGCCTGAGCAGGGGGAAACATATTAACAACCTCTCCACCACCAGCATGACCCGCCACATGGTATCCAAACATCCCACTCTGTGGCCGCCAGGACAGGGTACCAGCAGCAACACTGCCTCCCTTGGGGTCACCAGACTCACCACCAGACCCTCCTCAGCAGCAGCAGTAGCCCAGCCATTGCGTGGTTCACAACAACATTCACAAACATCAGACGACGCTGACACTGTCACTTTCCGGAATAGTGCTCTTGAGGTCTCCCAGTCATCAAACACAACAACCAACAGCCGTTCAGTGTGCAGCCCTACGGTTCAGTTGTCTGTCTCGGGGATGCTTGAGCGCAAGAGGAAATTGCCAGCAAATGACCCCCGGGCCGTGGCAGTAACAGTCAGCATAGCCAAGCTTCTGGCCTGCGAAATGCTGCCATATCGAGTGGTGGAGAAAAACAGCTTCAAGGGCATGATGTCAGTGGCCATCCCACGTTACGTGGTTCCCAGCCGCTACCACTTTGCGCGCTCTGCAGTGCCTGAGTTGCATGAGCACGTGGTCAGCAAAATAACCCGAAGCTTGAAGAATGCCGTTGCCTGCAAGGTTCACCTCACCACTGACACCTGGACGAGTGCGTTCGGCCAGGGTCGATACATCTCCCTTACCGCGCACTGGGTGAACCTTGTGGAGCCTGGCAGCGATTCCTCACCTGCTACGGCGCGGGTGTTGCCCACGCCGCAAACAGCTTCACCGCCATCCCTCCCACTGGATAACAACAGCAGCACCTACCTCTCTGACTCCTCCTCCTCCAATGCATCTCAAAGCTGTACCTCATCCGGAAACGCTAACCCAGCAGCAGTAGGATCGTGGAAGCAGTGCAGCACAGCTGTTGGCATGCGTCAGCAAGCGTTGCTGAAGCTGATCTGCCTTGGGGATAAGCAGCACACAGGGGAGGAAATTTGGAGGGGAATAAAGGAACAGACGGATTTGTGGCTGGCACCGCTGGACCTGAAACCGGGCATGGTTGTGTGTGATAATGGGAGTAATCTCATTCGCGCTTTAAGGTTGGCTAAGCTGACACACATCCCTTGCCTGGCGCACGTGATGAACCTAGTAGTTCAGCGGTTCCTGAGGACATACCCAGGCGTGGCCGATCTTCTGTTGAAGGTGCGACGAGTGGCCAAACATTGTAGAAATTCCAGTACTGCTTCGGGGGCACTCGCCAAGATGCAGGAGCGCTTCAATCTCCCCCACCATCGCTTGCTGTGTGATGTTCCTACGCGCTGGAATTCTACGCTGCACATGCTAGCCCGCTTTTGCGAGCAGAAGAGTGCAGTGGTCCAGTACATGACAGCACAGTACCTAGGCGCATCCGGACAGCTGCCAAGCTTCTGTGGATCCAATTGGGCCAACATGTTGGACCTCTGCCAAGTCCTCCAAAATTTTGAGCAATCCACGTTGCTTGTGAGCAGTGACAACTCTTCAGTCAGCATTACCATACCACTGCTGTGTTTACTGAAGAAGTCAATGTTGAAAATCAAGGAAACAGCTGTCATGATGCAACTGGGGGAATCTGAAGGAGAAAACGATCAGCGTAATGGTACCAACATCAGGCCATCTGCTGGCCCCAGCAGCTATGACGAAAAAGAGGAGGAGGAACAGCTGGAGTTGGAGCAGGAATTTCCTGCCACCACTGACGAGGGCCAGAGTGGTGCACGTTGGACTTCCACAATTCAGCGCGAATGGTCAGCAGAAGCAGACCAGGAAGAAGGTGACGACTATGATGCATCACAACAACTATCACAACGCTCACAAGAGGATGATGAGGATTCTGGCAGGACTTTGGCACACATGGCTCAATTCATGCTAGACTGCATTGAACGCAACCCACGCATTGTGCACATTCTGGACAACACCAATTACTGGGTTTATAGCCTTCTGGATCCACGGCACAAACACAATGTTCCAAAACTGCTTGAAGAAAGAGTCAGACAGGTCAAAATGGAAGAATACCAGCAGGCCCTTGTGGAGACTTTAGAGAGGAGATTGACATCCTCCCCCTCCTCTAGCCAGTTGTACGCCGACAGACTGACTTCCGCAAACCCAGGACGACCAGGAGGGCAGCAAACAACACAAGCCGCAGCTAGTGCCCAAAAAGGAATGGTATCGGCAGTGTGCTTGGAGTGGGAAAATTTTCTGACACCCATGCAGCAGCCCACAGAACAGCAAGCGTGCAGATCCACCTCCAACACCGATCGCCTGGAGAAGATGGTCAAGGACTACATGTCAGATGGCGTAGCTGTGTTGAACAATCCATCTGCACCCTTCAACTATTGGGTATCGAAGCTAGACACCTGGCACGAACTGGCAATGTACGCAATAGAGGTGCTGGCTTGCCCGGCAGCCAGGGTTATGTCGGAACGCTGTTTCAGTGCTGCCGGAGGCATCGTCACAGATCGGCGTATCCGCCTCTCCACAGAAAATGCAGACCGTCTGACTCAAATTAAAATGAATCAATCCTGGATTGAAAAGGACTATGCAACACTCCTGGACCCCAACCAAGTAACATGAACAATGACCATCTGTGCTGGGTTAGCGTTGCCGGTCCCTGTTTTTTGGAACCTCTTATCTTTATTACATTTATGACTGCATGGCGGCAAAAAGCATGCTATCCGCACGCTTCTTGTCCTCATGCAAGGCCTGGGTTGTTGTGTCTGAAAGCGTGGCCTTCTCCTCCTGCGCCTCCTCCTGTTCCATCACGTGTGCTGCTGCTGGGTTAGTGTTTCCGGTCTCTGTTTATGGAACCTCTTATCTTTATTACATTTATGACTGCATGGCGGCAAAAAGCATGCTATCCGCACGCTTCTTGTCCTCATGCAAGGCCTGGGTTGTTGTGTCTCAAAGCGTGGCCTTCTCCTCCTGCGCCTCCTCCTGTTCCATCACGTGTGCTGCTGCTGGGTTAGCGTTGCCGGTCCCTGTTTATGGAACCTCTTATCTTTATTACATTTATGACTGCATGGCGGCAAAAAGCATGCTATCCGCACGCTTCTTGTCCTCATGCAAGGCCTGGGTTGTTGTGTCTCAAAGCGTGGCCTTCTCTTCCTGTGCCTCCTCCTGTTCCATCACGTGTGCTGCTGCTGGGTTAGCGTTGCCGGTCCCTGTTTATGGAACCTCTTATCTTTATTACATTTATGACTGCATGGCGGCAAAATGCATGCTACCTGTGCAAAGAAAACAGACATTTCCCGCATTTTAAAGACAGTTTTCCCTTTGAAACTTTAAAATCGATTTTCTCAAAAACTATAAGCTCTTTTTGCTAATTTTTTTTCCTCTTGTACCCACTCCCAAGGTGCACATACCCTGTAAATTTGGGGTATGTAGCATGTAAGGAGGCTTTACAAAGCACGAAAGTTCGGGTCCCCATTGACTTCCATTATGTTCGGAGTTCGGCGCGAACACCCGAACATCGCGGCCATGTTCGGCGAACGTTCGCGAACCCGAACATCCAGGTGTTCGCCCAACACTAGCGCCTATACTCTACCCCAAATGCTATTAAGGCATTTTGTATTGACCTGAGGAAGCGGGTCATGACCTGTGAAACGCGTTGTCAGATTGCTTTTTGAATAAAACCTTTTTTTCCAGTTGACCGGGTGTCTATATCTTTTGGAGAGGTTAGCAATTACCTCTCTTTTTATTATATAATTTTGTATTTGCATTTAAAAATACCAAAATAAAACATACATTGGGCGCCTCCACCCTACCCACTACTTACCAGAATTGAGGCCATTATATACAATGAATACTGAGGAAAAAACAAGAGGCAAACACAACGGCAAAATTAAAAAAGGCAGATACACGGGTAAAGCATGCATACAATTAGTACACAAGTCAAGGTTAGGGCAGCATATACCCTAAACAGTACTGTTATCTGGCAATGTTGTATGCACTGGGCAGAGACGCGTGAGTGTAGCTAAACTCTCGCACTGTGCTTATCTACAAATGTAACAAAAGCACGAGCGCAGAGAGCGGCATAGACTGCGCATGTGCGCAAGTCTCTAAAACTCATTAGGTGCCCCCAGCAGTGCCTGTTCAGATGGGATTCTGAAGGTCCCCTCCGCAGGCTTCCTGTGTGCACAGCGGTGATGTCACCTGTCAATATGACAGGCGCTCCCGCTGAGTCTACGAGCAGCGACCAGCACTAAAAGTACCTATTTAAAAAAAAAAAAAACATTCGTGAAACTGGTCCTTTAACCCCCTTGCCGTACCAATTATTGCGGCAAGGGGGCAGCACAGTGCTTTTTTTTATTATTATTTTTTTTAATCATGTAGCTAGCCTAGCGCTAGCTACATGATAGCCACTGAGCAGCGGCATCCCCCCACCCACTCCGATCGCCTCCGGCGATCTGCACAAGCAGAAAATCATGTTCAGAACGGGATTTTCTGCAAGGCTCATGGCGATGGGGCGGGATGACATCACTGACGTCATGGACGTCAGGACGTCAGAGTGAGTCCCGATCTACCCCTCTGCGCTGCCTGGCACTGATTGGCCAGGCTGCGCAAGGGGTCTGGGGGGAGGGCGCGATGGGTAGCGACAAATCGGCGGCGAGCAGCGGTGATCGAGTTATGCACGCAGCTAGCATAGTGCTAGCTGTGTGCAATAAATTGTGAAAATCGGCCCAGCGGGGCCTGAGCAATCCTCCTGCGCAGGTTACCCCGAGCTTAGCTTGGGATAACCGACAAGGAGGTTAAACATAGTTTAAACAATAGCAATGTTCCTCTCCATTGTACTGATACACCAGCATGCTGCCCCTGTAGTATGTGAGTGCGGCATTCCCAAGGTACCGTCACATGAGCAGAAGACTATGCGCACGGTGTCACAGCCTCCCCATACTGAAGGAAGAAAGTCGTCTCAGGTTTTATAATGACCTGGGGCTTCCTCCAGCCCCCTTAATGTCTTTGGCCTCTCGCTCCACCCCTCCCAAGGACAGCGCAGTGCTCTATCCCAGTAGCGCATTCGCAGCCTGGCCACATGCATGCCCTCCCGCGGCCAGGAACATATTGCGCCGGCACAGAGTGACTGGGACATCCTGTAGGGGACAGGAGCAGCCTGGGGAGATGGTGAGGGTCTGAGCAGCCTCAAGGGGGCTGGAGCCTGGAGGAAGCCCCGGGTGAGTAACACCTGAGACGACTTCAGGTGCACTTTAAGTCCTAATGAACACAAAGGCTCAGCATTACTTTAGAGACCAGAAAGACAGAAAGCAAGAATAGTTCTCCAAGCAGAGACACAAACAGCACTAGAAGCTTGGCAAAGCTTCTAAACTATTGTACTCTGTACAAAGCTAGCCAAAGCCAAAAGGTTTCGCTGGAAATATTACATGAATCTCGCCACCCATACCTACATCTTGTTACGTTTTCTTTTTCATCCAACTGTTGCTTGAAGGCATTCTAGCTTTGCTTTGCTAAAAATATTAGCCTAAAAATATCAAAACACATGATTCTCCCAATGCCGGTCCTCAGCCATTGATGTGGCAAACAGGCTGTTTGAAAGCTCCTATTTGTGCCTCGCTTATAAAGTGCGTCTGCGCTTTCCCCTTTTTCGATTTTCAGATCACAGTCTCGACAGATAATGGTGCTTTTCTGGAGCTGAAATTGCCTTGAAAAGCAAAATAGTCCTTTTTTTTGCCTCAATTATAGTTTGAAGTGATAAAATACTAATGACATATGATATGGTGCCTTTTTCCATACTACCAAATTGGAAAACAGCGCCGTCCATACAAGCAAGAAAGCATCTATTTTCTCCTGACTGTTCCCGGAAGACTATTTACAACCCCCCCATTATTATGGAACCCGTCCTTTGAACGGTTCCAAGCAAAAGGCAATATAAATCTATTAGTTTAACATATGCAGGGACGTAATTGTTACTATTTTATAACGGCGTTCCACGCCAACGGTAGCAGTAATTGTCTGGCTTGGGTAATAGATCCGATATTCAATTTCTTTCTTTATTTGTAAAATGCCATATTTGAAAATGTTACATTTAAAGAGGCCCTGTAACAACATATAGTAGAATGCACTGCATCAGGATGCCCAATCTTACATTAATTACAGGTAGTCCCCAGTTAACGAACGAGATAGGGACTGTAGGTTTGTTCTTAACCTGAATCTGTTCTTAAGTCGGAACACCTTGTCATCTCTGTCCCCTGTACCTCCTCTGTGCCTCCAGTTTCCCCCTTTGTGTCACCTCTGCCCCCTGCACCTTCTTATATAAGTTTAAAAGCCATTTTTTCTTTGAATTTTTTCCAATTTGAAAAAAAAATCTTTTGACTTGTGCCCACAGGATCACAGAATCCATGCCTTTCATATCGGCAGGTCGTTCGTAAGTCGGGCGTTCGTAAGCCAGGGACTACCTGTATTCTGGTTTCAGCATTAGAAACACTTCCTGTACCAATATATTGTTGTAAATTAGAATGTAGGCCAGTCCTCCCATTTAAAGAGACTCTGTAACAACAAAAACCTCCCCTGGGGGGTACTCACCTCGGGTGGGGGAAGCCTCCGGATCCTAATGAGGCTTCCCACGCCGTCCTCTGTCCCACGGGGGTCTCGCTGCAGCCCTCCGACCAGCCGGCGGCAGAGCCGACTGTAGCTTCAATATTTACCTTTGCTGGCTCCAGCGGGGGCGCTGTGGCGACTTTCGGCACGGAAATAGACGTAAATACCCGATCTCCGTCGGGTCCGCTCTACTGCGCAGGCGCCGGAAACTTGCGCCTGCGCAGTACAGCAGACCCGACGGCGATCGGGTATTTCCGCCTACTTCGGCGCCGACAGCCATCAGAGCGCCTGCGCAGGAGCCAGGAAGGTAAATATTGCGTCACGGCTGTACGGAGGGCTACAGCGAGACCCCCGAGGAATGCAGGACGGCGTGGGAAGCCTCATTTGGATCCTGAGGCTTCCCCCACCAGAGGTGAGTACCCCCCAGGGGCCGTTTTGTCGTTACAGTTCCTCTTTAAGTCTGGTAGCTGAATGTCAGCCCCTGAGTGGGAGGGGCAATGCCCTCTTGCCCCTCCCATCCAAAAATGATCCCTACATTTAGGCGTAGGGTGAAGCCAAAATATGGCTCCCCCTGCTCTAGCTAAACTCCTGCCCATTACAACAAAAACTATTCCCTCCTTTTGACAAGCTAGTTCTTAGGACGTGTAATACGGGCTGTGGCCCGGCAGTCTAGTTACCATCATTTGTTTGCTAACTTGGGCTCCGGCTATTGCCGGTGGCCATATGAGTCACATTACGGGCCTAGGGCGGTGCTTAAAACATTGGCGCAGAGAAATTAGCGGCCCCACAAGCTTCTTTGTGACTCTTTAACGCTGTGCACTTCCTCGTTCGTAACGCGATGACGTCACACATACTGGAATACACTATAAGTGACTTTTATGGTTTAGTTTATTTATGATTTAATCATAATATATCATATTTTTTTGTTGATCATTGTAATATTTAGAGCGAGGGAAGGTGCACTACAGTACATAGCAGTGGCGCAACAACATTATATAACAATACCTCAGGCCGCTGGCATTTTTTTTTAAATTTTAGCTAAAAATATAAACTGTCAGTTTTTGCAATTTTAACACAGTTTTATAAATAGACCCCAGAGCTTTCAGCAATGGAACTGCAAACTGCAGGAAGTGGCTTGGGCCTGGGCCCCTGACCGCCATGTTTTAACCACTTGAGGACCGTAGGCTTACACCCCCTAGTGACCAGGCTATTTTTTACAATTTAGGCCACTGTAGCTTTAAGGGCTCGCTGCAGGGCCATACAACTCAGCACACAAGTGAATTCCCCTCCCCTCTTTTCTGCCCACCAACAGAGCTTTCTGTTGGTGGGCTGTGATCGCTGCTGAGGTGTTTGTTTTTTTTTTTTTTTATAAATATGTATTTGTTTTTTTTTTCAAATAAATTTAACCATTTTTTAATTTTTTTTTACTACCCTCTCTTCCCCGGCCAGCCAATCTCAGCGATCGGCTGTCATAGGCATCAGTCTATGACAGCCGGTCGGTTCTGAGCCTCCCAGGGGGATAGCCATGTCACGCGGCTGTCCCCAGTACAGTGCTGCGGTAGATCGCAGCGCTGTACAGTGTAAATAGACGATGGTTTCGCCGCCTAACAGTCTCCTAGTGGCGATTGGGGCTGGGAGACTGACGATGGAGCAGAGCTCCGTCATTCAAGCGGGATCTCCTGCAAAACACGCCCCCCGAACTGCACGTCAATTGGCGCTAGGTGGTCCTGGGGCTGACGCTGCATTCCCACCAATTGGTGTGGGGCGCTCTCTAAGTAGTTAAAAGTAATTTATTTGAATCAATTAAAAAGTGTCCACACAGATAAGTACAAGTCCCAGCAGAGGCCTGACAGAAACCATTTTATTCCCGGAGTTGGGCTTTAAATAAAAAACTAAATACAAAATGACCTACGACAATAACATTTCTGACATGCTGGTAGAGGAGTCAGTTACATGATTGGATTAAAGTCCGCCTTAAGCTCAGATGTCATAGCGGATGAAACACTGGCCTACAGTCACCATCTGTTGAGTGTTACCTGACAGTTGTATCTCTGGACCAACGTGGATGAAGATTATTACAAGAGTTTAACAAGATACACAGAGAGAGATCCAAAACAGGCAGAGACAATGACAAATAGGTCTCTGCCACACATACACACATTGCCTCTCTTTTTCTCACACACACGCAGACACATATACACAGACACACTCACATATACATACATACAGAGGGAGTTAACCTGCTGAGCGGTCTGGACGAGCTTAGCTCGTCCAGTACCGCCGGAGCCTGCCGCTCAGGCCCTGCGGGGCCGATTTGGCTCAAATAAAAAGCAGCACACGCAGCCAGCACTTTGCCAGCCGCGTGTGCTGCCTGATCGCCGCTGCAGTGCGGCGATACGCCACATGCAGCGGCGAAAGAGGGTCCCCCCAGCCGCCTGAGCCCAGCGTAGCCGGAACAAAAAGTTCCGGCCAGCGCTAAGGGCTGGATCGGAGGCGGCTGACGTCAGGATATCGGCTGTCGTTCATGACGTCACTCCGCTCGTCGCCATGGCGTCGCTCATTGCGGCCTTCCGTGTTACTTCTGGCCGCCGGAGGCGATCAGAAGAACGCCTCCGGAGCGCCCTCTAGTGGGCTTTCATGCAGCCAACTTTCAGTTGGCTGCATGAAATAGTTTTTTTTTATTAAAAAAAAACCCTCCCGCAGCCTCCCTGGCGATCTTAATAGATAGCCAGGCAGGTTTTAAAGAGATTCTGAAGCTAAAAAAAAAAAAAGATATAATGATTTGTATGTGTAGTACAACTAAGAAATAAAACATTAGGAGCAGAGACATAAGTATAATATTGTTTCCAGTACAGGAAGAGTCAGGAAACTCCAGTAGTTATCGATGCAAAAAAGCCATTGAGCTCCACAACTTTCAAAGTCGCAGAGAGCTCTGTCTTCTGAAGCTGAGTATCTCAAGTTCTGCAAAAAAAAATGCAGTGACAGAGGACAGTTCAAAACTTCACTGGCCTGCTCTGTAAAATCATTTAGAATGCTGAGTAGTGTGTAAACTGCAAACATTAGAGAATGATGCAATTTTATTTAAAAAAAAACTATATAACTGAAAATAAAAATATGAGAATATTTTCTTTGCTACTGTAATCCGTTCTACACAACCAAATTTTTTTTGCTTCAGTGTCCCTTTAAGAGGACCTGTACAGCGCTGGTATGTGGTACCAGGGGTGTAACTTGAGGGGGGCAGCCCCTGCGATTGTAGGGGGGCCCAGAGCTGTGGGGGCCCCCAATTACTATCCTTCCCTTCCTCCTATACAGGGAACTATTTTTACTTCAGATCAGGTGTTTCTGTGGCTAGACTTGTTTTGGGTGTGACCAATGATGGCCACACTTGTTTTATGACCCTTGTGAGATGGGGGACCCAAGGCCATGAAGGGCACCAGGGGGAGCAAAGGGAACTGGTGTTAACACTGGGGGCCCAATCAAAGTTTTGCTGGGGGCCCTAGGGACAAACCCAGGATTTTTAAGGGTAGGAGGGATTCCTGATAGGCCTTCCTCAGCCACACACAATACAGTATAATAATATGGTAGGACATCATGCTGGGTACACATAGTGCAATTTCCCTTCCGACCGACCACAGGATCGATCAGGAACAGTTTGAATACAGATAATAATGAGGACAGCCGACATTGGTAATGAAGGGGAAAGTGAAGCATTCACATAAAAGGGAACAGGGCTTTGCTCATACCTGACTCTGTTAAGTTACCCAGAGCTGCTCCATGCTCTGTACACACACTGCTGCTCCATGCTCTGTACACACACTGCTGCTCCATGCTCTGTACACACACTGCTGCTCCATGCTCTGTACACACGCTGCTGCTCCATGCTCTGTACACATGCTGCTGCTCCATGCTCTGTACACAAGCTGCTGCTCCACGCTCTGTACACATGCTGCTGCTCCACGCTCTGTACACACACTGCTGCTCCATGCTCTGTACACATGCTGCTGCTCCATGCTCTGTATACACACTGTTGCTCCATGCTCTGTACACAGGCTGCTGATCTATGCTCTCTACACACGCTGCTGTTCCATGCTCTGTACACACACTGCTGCATCATGCTCTGTACACATATTGCTGCTCCACGCTCTGTACACACGCTGCTGCTGCATGCTCTGTATGCACACTGCTGCTCCATGCTTTGTATACACACTGCTGCTCTATGCTTTGTATACACACTGCTGCTCCATGCTCTGTAGGTATATGTGAATCTCCGCTCACAACCTCCAACTACCGGCAGTGCAGGAAACGGGCTGCTCTAACCCAAAATCCAATGCTGTAGAAAGTCAGTTACGCACAATGTCGGTAGGAACAAACCGGCTTTATTGAATCAAACACACAGGCTAAAATCCAACACCACACGACATGTTTCGGACGTTACACGTCTTTAATAAAGCTGGTTTGTTCCTACTGACATTGTGCGGAACTGACTTTCTACTCCATGCTCTGTACACACACTGCTGCTCCATGCTCTGTACACATGCTGCTGCTCATGCTCTGTACACACACTGCTTCTCCGTGCTCTGTACACACACTGTTGCTCCATGCTCTCTACATACACTGCTGCTCCATGCTTTGTACACACACTGCTGCTCCATGCTCTGTACACATGCTGCTGCTCCATGCTTTGCACTCACACTGCTGCTTCATGCTCTGTACACATACTGCTGCTCCATGCTCAGTACACATGCTGCTGCTCCATGCTCAGTACACATGCTGCTGCTCCATGCTCTGTACACATGCTGCTGCTCCATGCTGTATACACACACTGCTGCTCCATGCTTTGTACACTCATTGCTGCTCCATGCTCTGTACACAAACTGCTGCTCCATGCTCTGTACACATGCTGCTGCTCCATGCTCTGTACATACATTGCTGCTCCATGCTCTGTACACATGCTGCTGCTCCACGCTCTGTACACACACTGCTGCTCCATGCTTTGTACACTCACTGCTGCTCCATGCTCTGTACACACACTGCTGCTCCATGCTCTGTACACACGCTGCTGCTACATCTAAAGTCAACTGTAGCAGGGAAAAAAAGGGTGCAGTGCTGTGAGCTGCAGGATGCCTGCAGATATTCTGGTGTCTCAACATGTGCCTGTCCCCAGACACTGCACCGGCCTTGGTCTGAGGGGGGGATTCTGGGCAGCTGTAATCCCCCCTGTGTTTGCCTATGGGCCCCATGAATTGTAGTTACACCACTGTGCGGTAGAGTTTGAACTTTCGCTGCCGCGCTGCTCTGCACCGCAGAGTTGGGCCCCGTAGCCCCCACTCCCTGTAATGGTGGGGGGCATTAGACACTGTTCTGCCCCTGCCCAGAAAGGACTACAGTGATCTATCCCTTGTAAGCCAGCACTGATGACGGCACACACTGTATAGGAATCACAGAGATATCCAAGCATCCTCGGTTTCTAATGCTGACCTAAATAATAGATTCCTTCTTTGTTTTCATTTCTATGCTTTAAATATAAATTAAAAACATTTGCTTTTGTATAATATTTTGTGAATGTTAATGAGTTTCCCCATTAAAGCGTTTTATTCTATACATCTCATCTTGTTACGCTTAATTACCACTAAAATCATTATCTGCCTCTTTCCACTGAAATGAATAAGAACTTCTGTGGATGCGCATTAAACTTGCATGCCCTTATAAATTCACTGTAGATACACACAGGCAATGGAAATACACACACAGAGTGGCCTGCTACGCTCAGAGACTCACACACAGCATAGGCACACAGACTCTACTCACACACACTAACACACAGGCTATGGAAATACACACACAGAATCGCTACACACAGAAACTCACACACAGTATAGATACACAGACTCTACTCACACACACTAACACACAGGCTATGGAAATACACACACAGAGTCGCCTGCTACGCTCAGAGACTCACACACAGTATAGACACACAGACTACTCACACACACTAACACACAGGCTATGGAAATACACACACAGTCGCCTGCTACACTCAGAGACTCACACACAGTATAGACACACACAGGGCCGGCCCGCCCATGAGGCGGGGTGAGGCGGGTTCCTCAGGCGGCAGGAAGTGGAGGGGCGGCACCAGGCATAAAGAGGAAGTGACTGTGCCTGGTTCTTGCCGCCTTCTAACCTGACCTGCTTGATGTGCCTTCTGCATCCTGGGACCCGCTCTCCTGACCACACTTCTCCTCTCGGCTGGGATGTGCACGGGCTCCTGTGTGTCACTGCAGGATTCGGAACACAGAAAGCCGTGATTGCAGGCAGCTAGTGACATGTTTATGGCCCCAGGACAGCTATGGTATGTGCAGTCCTCGGTTAGGTAAACAAACATTACTATCGCTGCCTCTTTTGTTGTTATGTGCTCTTTTAAATAGCTCTGTTTGCAGCTTTACTATATAAAACAGTTTGCTCTACTGTGATGACGTCTTTTAAGGTGTCCACTGACTCCATACACTAAAGGTGCCCATACATTATATGATGCATGGGCAGATCGACCAAGTGACAGATCTCTCTCTGATCAAATATGAAAGGAGAGAGATCCTTTGCCTGCCCATACAGCAGCAGACCGATTCCCAAAAGATTTCAGCATGAAATCTCTTGGGAATCAGCCTTGTGACTTAGCACCTGCCGCCTCGCCACCTCTGTCGTTGGATCACAGGATCCACTTCACAGGAGCACAATGGAGGGGACTAGTAGGTTGGCAAGGGAGCAGACGGACTGCAAGGGGCTTAAAGGATCCCATACATTATTTGATTGGCGGCATCAATCTCTGTCAGAGATCAATGCCTCAACGTGGCCACCAGATTGTAATTACCATTTCTGTCTGAAACTGAAACTATCAATCTGGCAAGATGCTGAGTGCACTCAATTGGCACTCAATTTCTGGACGATCGAAGGACCCCTGGCTGGTCTCCAATCTAAGGTGTGTACTCCTCCGGCTGTGCAGAGTGCTGAAGTGGGGGACATACTCGCCTATCTACCAGCGCACACCACCCATGTCCTGTGTCTTCTCTCCATCGTTGCCCAGTGCGCCTGTATTCCTTGGGCATCTACGTGGTTGCACACATGCCACCATATCACATGGTACAGGGGGCGATGGAGAGAAGATACAGGAGGAAGCGTTCGAGGGGACCGGTGAGGGTTATTGCGTTTGTGTGAGTTAGGCTAACAGTAACTGGTGATATGAACATGGGGGCTCAAGTTGCTGATTTGCCAAGGGCCCAGTTAAGCCTTAATCCAGCTCTGATGTGGATCATGCTGGATGCCCGACGCCCGCCCTTCGCCGCCGCCAGACCCCATCCCCGGTGAGTCAGTCACTTTGCTGCCTCAGGCTTTCTTTCACAGTCGGTTGGTCGGCCGTGTGGGGGATGTACAGCAGATGGGGGTATACAGGGCACCAGTAATGGACGTACAGACAGTAGGGAATTAGTAATGGTGGGCGTACTGTGGGGATGGAATCAGTATTGAAGACATATTGGGGGGCTTGGCAAGGGGAACAGGAATCAATGAAGGGGATGACAAAGTCGAAAGGAAGATGAAGGGGGGGGGGGGGGGGGGCAGGCACAAGAAAGGTGCTAAGTGGGAGCAGGAAGATGGTGACATGGGAGTGGGGATCAAAACATGGAGAGGGAGGAGGGCAGTGACTGCAAGGAGGGGCATAAGACAGAGAGACTCAGGAGAGAGTGGCAAATAAGGAGGCACAGGGGAGAGGACACAGAAGGGAGGCACAAGAGAGAGGGGCAAAGGAGGCACAAGAGAGGCCACAAAAGGGAGGCACATGGGGAAAAGACACAGAAGGGAAGGACAGGATGCACAGGAGAGGGGCACAGAAGAAAGGCACAGGAGAGAGTGGCAAAGAAGGACTCCTTCTGAAGGAGGCACAAGAGAGAGGGGCAAAGAAGGTGGCATGAGAGGCCACAGAAGGGAGGCACATGAGGGAATGGACGCAGAAGGGAAGGACAGGATGCACAGGAGAGGGGCACAGAAGGGAGGCACAGGAGAGGGGTCACATAAGGGAGGCACAGGAGAGGGGTCACATAAGGGAGGCACAGGAGAGGGGTGGAGAAAAGGCACAGAAGGGAGGCAGGAGAGAGGGGCACAGGAGAAAGGGGGCAAATGAGAAAAGCACTGGAAAGGGGGCACAAGAGATAGATGGCTTCAGAAAGGTACAGGAGAAAGAAAGAGATGCACAGGAGAATAGGGGGGGGGGGGGCAGGAGAATAGGGGGGTGGGGGGCGCCTTCAGGATATTTGCCTCAGGCAGCAGAAAGTCCAGGACTGGCCCTGGACACACAGACTACTCACACACACACACTAACACACAGGCTATGGAAATACACACACAGTCGCCTGCTACACTCAGAGACTCACACACACAGGGCCGGCCCGCCCATGAGGCGGGGTGAGGCGGGTTCCTCAGGCGGCAGGAAGTGGAGGGGCGGCACCAGGCATAAAGAGGAAGTGACTGTGCCTGGTTCTTGCCGCCTTCTAACCTGACTGGAGAGAGACGGGAGAGAGAAACACCCGGCACTATTTCCTCCTCATAGCAGCAGCGGCTCTGCAGAAGTGCGCAGCTTCCGAGCCTCTGCTGTGCTGTGCAGGAATTACACAGATCCGCACTAGCGGGGCCCGGGAAGCTGATGAAGGAGGTTCAGCTGCAGTGAGGGAACGTTTCCTACATCTGAGACGGTGAGACTAGCTGCCTGCTTGATGTGCCTTCTGCATCCTGGGACCCGCTCTCCTGACCACACTTCTCCTCTCGGCTGGGATGTGCACGGGCTCCTGTGTGTCACTGCAGGATTCGGAACACAGAAAGCCGTGATTGCAGGCAGCTAGTGACATGTTTATGGCCCCAGGACAGCTATGGTATGTGCAGTCCTCGGTTAGGTAAACAAACATTACTATCGCTGCCTCTTTTGTTGTTATGTGCTCTTTTAAATAGCTCTGTTTGCAGCTTTACTATATAAAACAGTTTGCTCTACTGTGATGACGTCTTTTAAGGTGTCCACTGACTCCATAC
Source organism: Hyperolius riggenbachi (assembly GCF_040937935.1). Lineage (NCBI taxonomy): Eukaryota > Metazoa > Chordata > Amphibia > Anura > Hyperoliidae > Hyperolius > Hyperolius riggenbachi. The sequence continues at coordinate 39,731,187 of NC_090651.1, read as the reverse complement.
ACTAAAGGTGCCCATACATTATATGATGCATGGGCAGATCGACCAAGTGACAGATCTCTCTCTGATCAAATATGAAAGGAGAGAGATCCTTTGCCTGCCCATACAGCAGCAGACCGATTCCCAAAAGATTTCAGCATGAAATCTCTTGGGAATCAGCCTTGTGACTTAGCACCTGCCGCCTCGCCACCTCTGTCGTTGGATCACAGGATCCACTTCACAGGAGCACAATGGAGGGGACTAGTAGGTTGGCAAGGAAGCAGACGGACTGCAAGGGGCTTAAAGGATCCCATACATTATTTGATTGGCGGCATCAATCTCTGTCAGAGATCAATGCCTCAACGTGGCCACCAGATTGTAATTACCATTTCTGTCTGAAACTGAAACTATCAATCTGGCAAGATGCTGAGTGCACTCAATTTCTGGACGATCGAAGGACCCCTGGCTGGTCTCCAATCTAAGGTGTGTACTCCTCCGGCTGTGCAGAGTGCTGAAGTGGGGGACATACTCGCCTATCTACCAGCGCACACCACCCATGTCCTGTGTCTTCTCTCCATCGTTGCCAGTGCGCCTGTATTCCTTGGGCATCTACGTGGTTGCACACATGCCACCATATCACATGGTACAGGGGGCGATGGAGAGAAGATACAGGAGGAAGCGTTCGAGGGGACCGGTGAGGGTTATTGCGTTTGTGTGAGTTAGGCTAACAGTAACTGGTGATATGAACATGGGGGCTCAAGTTGCTGATTTGCCAAGGGCCCAGTTAAGCCTTAATCCAGCTCTGATGTGGATCATGCTGGATGCCCGACGCCCGCCCTTCGCCGCCGCCAGACCCCATCCCCGGTGAGTCAGTCACTTTGCTGCCTCAGGCTTTCTTTCACAGTCGGTTGGTCGGCCGTGTGGGGGATGTACAGCAGATGGGGGTATACAGGGCACCAGTAATGGACGTACAGACAGTAGGGAATTAGTAATGGTGGGCGTACTGTGGGGATGGAATCAGTATTGAAGACATATTGGGGGGCTTGGCAAGGGGAACAGGAATCAATGAAGGGGATGACAAAGTCGAAAGGAAGATGAAGGGGGGGGGGGGGGCAGGCACAAGAAAGGTGCTAAGTGGGAGCAGGAAGATGGTGACATGGGAGTGGGGATCAAAACATGGAGAGGGAGGAGGGCAGTGACTGCAAGGAGGGGCATAAGACAGAGAGACTCAGGAGAGAGTGGCAAATAAGGAGGCACAGGGGAGAGGACACAGAAGGGAGACACAAGAGAGAGGGGCAAAGGAGGCACAAGAGAGGCCACAAAAGGGAGGCACATGGGGAAAAGACACAGAAGGGAAGGACAGGATGCACAGGAGAGGGGCACAGAAGAAAGGCACAGGAGAGAGTGGCAAAGAAGGACTCCTTCTGAAGGAGGCACAAGAGAGAGGGGCAAAGAAGGTGGCATGAGAGGCCACAGAAGGGAGGCACATGAGGGAATGGACGCAGAAGGGAAGGACAGGATGCACAGGAGAGGGGCACAGAAGGGAGGCACAGGAGAGGGGTCACATAAGAGAGGCACAGGAGAGGGGTCACATAAGGGAGGCACAGGAGAGGGGTGGAGAAAGGGCACAGAAGGGAGGCAGGAGAGAGGGGCACAGGAGAAAGGGGGCAAATGAGAAAAGCACTGGAAAGGGGGCACAAGAGATAGATGGCTTCAGAAAGGTACAGGAGAAAGAAAGAGATGCACAGGAGAATAGGGGGGGGGGGGGGGGCAGGAGAATAGGGGGGGGGGCGCCTTCAGGATATTTGCCTCAGGCAGCAGAAAGTCCAGGACCGGCCCTGCACACACAGTATAGACATACAGACTCACACACACACTAACACACAGGCTATGGAAATACACACACAGAGTCGCCTGCTACGCTCAGAGACTCACACACAGTATAGACACACAGACTCTACACACACACACACACACACACACACACACACACACACACGCTATGGAAATACACACACAGAGTCACTACACACAGACTCACACAGCATAGACACACAGACTCACATTCACTGAGGATACACACACACTGCACACACTCACACACTGCACACACACACACACACGCACGCACAGGCTATGGAAATACACAGAATCGCCTGCTACATTCAGAGACTCACACACAGTATAGACACACAGACTCTACTCACACACACTAACACACAGGCTATGGCCACACACACACAGAATCGCTACACACAGTGACTCACAAACAGGGCCGATTTTAACTAAAGTGGTGCTGTGAGCAAAAATTAACATGGAGCCTTCCCGACCCTGACTTGACCCCCCTCCCCCGAAAAAAAAAATCAGGACCCCCTTGACTCAAATCCCCCCACACCACCACCACCAGGGCCAGATTTCGGACCGGTGGGCTAGAGGAAGCCCCAGGTAAGCACAAATTTTGTTTTTAAAAGCAGCTCAGTATCACTTTAATTATATACTGGAGCAGGCACCCCTTGACCCTCCCCAACCCACAATGGGTCGCTGGGGGCAAGTTAATCAGAAAGTGCACTGTACGCTGTTATCGTTTGGCAAAAGGTGACGCCAACATGACAACTGCTACCCGCTATACCACTCGCTTTTTAACTATGACTATTCTAGTGGAGATTTTTGAAGCCTTTGTGTATCTATCCATGAACATGCAATCAGAAATCACTTACACAAACGTGTTTATGTCATTAAATGTATGCTTAATGGCCTCTGAAGAGAAATACTGCCTGTATTGTATATATTATAAAATCACAGCGCTGCGTTATCAGCATTCATGTCAGAGAGGCTGGCGGGATGTATGGGGGATTTCATGCTATATGGACAGGAGTTTTCCAGTCTGACAGCTGACCACAATCAAGCTCATTATGGCATTATAGGCTAAATGTTGTCACATGCCGGAGTCAGAGCTGTCATCCCTCATATGTCAGATGGGCCTGTGCAAATATTTGCCATCATCAGCTGTCTGGCTGCCACCTCGTGTTGAGGCCTGCAGATCCGACACTGCTGCTTCTTAATCCACCTTAACCCCGTCCTTCCTATCATGCTGCGGTGCTGATATCTTAGGCAAAATGTAGACAAAACAGGGCATGGAACAAAGCTGTGTTGTACGCATACTGCTGTACTGCCTATTGCTCCCACCCTTTCATGACTGCAGCGCAAACAGAATAGCAATCATTTGTTGTTGTTGCTGGTTGATTTGGCGTGAGTCACTTAAAGCGGATCCGAGATGAAACACTAACTGTAACAAGTAACTTGTCTATATATGTTACCTAAAGTTTAGATAGTTTACACAGGAAATCTAGCTGCAAACAGCTTCAACAGAATATGATATTTCATCCTGTGATACAATGAGGGCAGCCATGTTCTATTTGTCACAGGCTGCTATCAGCTATCAGGAGATGCTATCAGCTTGCTTCTGTGTAAATTCAGTCCCCTCTCCTCCTCCCTCCTCCCCTCTGAAATCAATGGCTAGTAACCTCCTCCTCCTCCTGCCCAGACCGAGCTCCTATAAGCCCTTGCTACAGTTCCAAGGCACAAAAGGAGCTGTGGGCGAGGCTTGTTTAGTTTATAGGGAATTAGAGTATTAAAACAAAACAAAAAAAGTATTTGGCTTGAGGAATGACCTATAAACTATATGAAAGGAACACAATTATGCAATGAGTAAAAGTTTATCTCGGATTCACTTTAAGGTGGCCATACATCAGGTGACTTGGTGGTCGATCGACCATCAAATTTGATAATTATTATTGAATCGGATAAAAATTTGTACTGCCAAGAGCATGCCTGATCGATGATGTGACCAATTTTGGCCAATTTTACATTAGGGAAGAGAGCGGGACGGTGGATTGGGAATCGGCCTGTGGTGTATGGGCAAGAAACAGATCTCTCTCTCAGATCTTGATCAGAGAGAGATCTGTCTCTTGGTCGATCTTTCCATACATCTTCTAGTTCCAAAAAATGTTATTGGCAGAAGCTTAATATCATACAAAGGTGCATATCATTATAATAAAAAAAATATTCGCCAATAAGACATTTTTTTCTTTTTCAACTTTGATTTGTATTAACCAATAAAATATTTGCATGTACAATTAGGTACAGGGTTTGCAGTTTACAATATGCAGCAGCCAAATAATTTACAGCAATAAAGGACGCGTATGTAAGATAACATATCGAGATTAAAGTCCAGTACAAGTTTATGTAGTCTGTTGTATCTAGCTTGCACAATAAAGTCTTGACTGCTGGGAAAAAAAGACAAGAAATTTTTTTAACAAAATTTACAACTTTGAACCAATAGGCTAACAGAACAGCCAAGTGTAATTAGGTCGACAGATTTTTAATATTTTCCAAATGTTATACTATCTTATCTCAAGGAAGTGATATACATATATTAAAATAATTGTTGGGTTTATAGTCTCGTAATGGTAATTTAGGCCTGAAGATGACATGGTGGCTATCCAGGGGGACCAGATCCCGTGTCGTTGAGAATAGCGGTAATTTTTTTCTGAAATCATAATGCCAGATATTAGATTATAGGCTTCAGCTGTTGGTATACATGTAGAAAGCCATTTTTTAGCTATTGTATTTTTAGCTGCTGAGTAGCGGTAACATGATTACTTGTACTGTGTTATCTTGGCTTGTGATGTGGTTTGCCGGTGATTTCAGCACATCTTACCAGTGGGTCACCTAACCCAAATGGCTGTTTCACACCGCAGGTGATGTCGCAACACTTGCCGATCGCCAACAACAAGACTGAAAACCAAATGGTATGGTGGTGATTTGTGAGCAAACAAAGAAGGCTGAAGTCCTGATGCCTGGAGCAAGGAAAGGTAGCTCTATTGATCACACAGAGACGGATGTTAGATCTACTAGAATGAGAGTGGTGGGAGAACGATCAGAGTGGAGTATAGACCAGAATGCTGGGTAAGGGGGGGGGGGGGGGGGACCATTGTCGCAGGGTTACCATAGTGGTATAGGAAACAGTAACACAGGAGTATTAGAGTGGTGGCGGTACCATTGTGTTGGGGTACTAGATTGGTGTAGGTACCGGTGTGGAAGGAGTATTAGAGTGGTGGAGAAACCATTGTGTTGGGGTACTAGATTGGTGTAGGAACTGGTGGGACAGGAGTATTAGAGTGGTGGAGGAACCATTGTGTTGGGGTACTAGATTGGTGTAGGAACCGGTGTGGCAGGAGTATTAGAGTGGTGGAGGAACCATTGTGTTGGGGGTACTAGATTGGTGTAGTAACCGGTGTGGCAGGAGTATTAGAGTGGTGGAGGAACCATTGTGTTGGGGTACTAGATTGGTGTAGTAACCGGTGTGGCAGGAGTATTAGAGTGGTGGAGGAACCATTGTGTTGGGGGTACTAGATTGGTGTAGTAACCGGTGTGGCAGGAGTATTAGAGTGGTGGAGGAACCATTGTGTTGGGGTACTAGATTGGTGTAGGAACCGGTGTGGCAGGAGTATTAAAGTGGTGGAGGAACCATTGTGTTGGGGGGACTAGATTGGTGTAGTAACCGGTGTGGCAGGAGTATTAGAGTGGTGGAGGAACCATTGTGTTGGGGTACTAGATTGGTGTAGGAACCAGAGTGACAGAAGTACAAGAGGAGTGGAGAACACAGTAAGGCAGGGTTACTAGAATAATAGAGGAACAAGTATGGTAGGGTTACCAGAGTTGTGGGGAAACCAATATGGCAGGGGGCCAGAGTGGAGGGGGAGCCAAATGTGGCAGGAGTACCGTAATGTTAGAGGAATTATTATGTAAGGAGTACCAGAGTGAAGAAGCCAGGATTTCAGGGGTACCAGAAGGAACTAATATGGCAATTCCTAGAAAAGTGGGGAAACCTGTGTGGCATGGATACCAAAGTTGGTCGGAAAACAGTGTGGCAGGGGGACCAAAGTGGTGGGGAGACAATTGTATCAGGAGTACCAGAATGTTGGAGGAACTATTGAATCAGGGCAGGGGCGTAACTAGAGGGGTGCAGCCCCTGCGATCGCTGGGGGGCCCAGAGCTGTGGGGGCCCCGACTACTAACCTTCCCTTCCTCTCATACAGGGGACTATAATTCAGATCAGGTGTTTTTGTGGCTACACTTGTTATGGGTGTGAAGATCATGATGGCCACACTTGCTTTATGACCCTTGTGAGATGGGCCCCAAGGCCTTGAAGGGCACCAAGGGGAGGCAGGGGAAGGGGTGTGAACATTGGTGGGCAACATCAAAGTTTCGCTGGGTGGCCCTGAATTGTAGTTTCGCCACTGGTCAGGGGTACCGGAGATGTGGAGAAGCCAGGATTTCAGGGTTACTCGAGTATTTGGAGTAACTAATGCGGCAGGTTCTAGAATAGTGGGGAAAACAATGTGGCAGGGATACCAAAGTGGTAAGGGAGGCCAGAGTTGTGGACAGCCAGGGTGGCAGTGGTATCACTGTCAAAGGAATCATTAGTGGGGAAGATCCATAAAGAGTCTCCAGAAAAGGTGCCCTCATTTTATAGTCAAGGCAAACATTTGAAAAGAACAGGGGAGTAACTAGAAATTACTGGGTCCCCCCTGCGAAACTTTGGATGGGCCCTCCCCCCCCCCCCCTTTCTTTCTGCACAGGTAAACTGAGAACCAGTGTTATTCAATTGGCTAGTGCACGCTTGAATGTGTTTTCCCCATGAAGATACAAACATACAGCATTGAAGCACCGCACACATTTTCTCTATCAATTATATTAGCTTCTGTGATAAAACGTGCATGTTTTCACACATGCAGAAACACATGGTATCCAGAAAACGCATACAGAAAACTGACAGGCCAGTGCTCCCAGCCTCAGCTTATTACACTCATTCTGTCCATGCGTGAAAGGTTGCGTTTTATGGCATGTTTTATGTTAATGTTGTGTGCATTTTTACAGTATTTTTGGTGTGTTTGCGATGCGTTTTTCATGCATTTCATGCATTTTACGTGCATTTTAATGCGTTTGCATATACAAAATGCATATGCGTTTTGTATGTGTTTTCCATGAGTTTTTATATTTCCATTTATGCAATTCACTTGGAAGACAACAGCACATGGGGAGGGGTAGAGAGTTTGGGGGCTGGGCATTGTACACAAGACCATGCTGCACACTGAATGGGGACTGTCTACAAATCTTTGTCTGCAAAACTTTTGTATGATTCCTTATCAGTGGCTGAGGAGATGCAGCCATTAGAACAATTGTGCAGAGAGCAGAATTTTTGTTCTCTCCGTGCCCTTAGTTGTCAGTCTCTCAGGACGGGGAAAAGAAACTTCTCCCCCACGGGGTTCCCTGCGGCTTCTGGGCCCCTCTGCGGCTGCATCCCTTGCAGGGTCTATTGCCCCTGGAGTAGATACGGTATGCAGTAAAGACAGGCTTGTTTTATGAGGCTTTGCTGGTTTTATTTAAACATAAACATTTTAAAGTCATCCTTCAAGAAGGAAGATTCCCATTATCTCACATCCAGGTATAAAGTAGGCTAAAGCAAACAATAAAAAATGCACCAACCTGTATATGAAATACCATTAAATCTGGAATCGTTGTCTCTACGTGTAAACACCTGAAAATAGCATAAAAGATGACTGTACTTTCAGGAAACTTTACTTTACAATAATAACTCCCTAAAATGACAGTCTCTGTAAAAACACTTTCATGTTATGATATCTGGAGCGGCAGCAGCGAGCGTAGCGGCGGATAAGCGGAACTCTGCGGATGGCTGTGATAGCGGATCGGCGGTCTAGAGAGAAAGGCATGCCAGTTATTTTACATCTGAAACAGCCTCATTGTTGAACAATGTAGCCTGTCAATCAAACAATTAGACACAATGAGAGTCTCACAAAGCAGCCGGGAGTGACGGCACCCTTCGCCCCGCATTCCGGAGAACAATAAATAAAGAGTTCATTTACTGCGGTGCTGCTGTTACAGGTGTGAAATCCAAACATCTGCCATTAAAGAAATGGGGACCTTGCATTTTAATAAAGGGACACCCAATTTCTCTTTCTCTCTCACTCTCTGCTCTAGTCTTGTTTTCATTATTTTAACTTTTGCGTTATTTATATCTTTAACTGCTCCCTCAAAACGTACTTTTTTCCGACAAGCATAAAATATAACTTAAAGAGGAACTTCAGCCTAAACAAACATACTGTCATTAAGTTACATTAGTTATGTAAATTAAAATAGATAAGTAATATAATCTATTATCCGCCGTTTTAAAAGAACAGGCAAATGTTTGATTTCATAAGGGCAGCCATCTTTTTGGTTGAAAGGAGGTGACAAGGAGCATGAGACACAGTTCCAACTGTCCTGTGTGCTGATTACCCCTCCCAGTTGCTAGGCAACGTGAATAACAACATAGGAAATCCCATCATGCTTTGCACAGCATCAGGGAAAAAAAGCCCGGGCAGTTTTCTTTGATGGGTGGAGCTTAGCTAAAAATGCAGCTAAAAATTATACTTTGGTAAGAAAAACAAAGTTCTGATGCTGTGAAACTGTTAAAGAAACACCAAGCCTTTTCAGTTCTGCTGAGTAGATTTTTAGTCCGGAGGTTCACTTTAAGAGGAACTTTAGCGAGCTAAAAGGGGAAAAAATAAATCAATGCAATGCAAAGTGGGAGTTAAAGAATAGAAGAGAGATCAAGAAATGACTGATTTGCACCATGTAATTGTTCGTATTGTTTGATCCACAATCAATCTGCACCTCATCATCTTTACTACTGGCAGACATGAAAAAAACAGACAGAACCAACTGCCATTATCTATAACCACACCCCCTAACAATGCGATAGGCTAAAAGGTTGTTTTATATATATATATATATATATATATATATATATATATATATATATATATATATATATATATATATATGCGTAACATGCGTTACATCAGCATCGCTTGTGGTACTCTGCTCATGGTAGTAACGTAATATTGCGGGCCGCTGTATGCATACAGCAACATTACCGCTGCTTCCTGCATCTTTCTTGGGGCCCTTTTCCACTTGCAGTCGCTAGCGTTCACGCTGAACGCTAGCGATTGCTGAATCGCAATTACCGGCGATTCCCCGACGTTCATGGCCGCGATTTTGCTATGCTATGCACTGCATAGCAAAATCGCGGCAAATATCGCTCCGCTGCGCGTTCGCGTTCCCGTAAAAAGCGAATCGCGGTAGTGGAAATGACCTACCGTGATTCCTATGTTAAAAAGCAAACCGTAGCGCTGGTGGAAAAGGGCCCTTGGAGAGAGACTAACATTGCAACATTGGAGCTAATTCTAACTTAAACGGGACCATAGAAAAAAATGAATGTGGATCTCCCCGATTCACCCCCCCCCCCAAAAAAATAAAAAATTCAAGATTAGGAGCAGAGCATCCCCTGCCCGCAAAAACCATATGTCACATTAGGTGCCCCTCCCTTCAAACCTGTATGACATGAGGCCATGGGTGGCCCCTTTGTTCCTTCCCCCAGAAAGTATTAGGTTGTCACCTGGGGCCCCAGAGCCAGCTAATGTGATCCCCACCCCAGTGAAGCAGGTTACTTCGGTGCCTGGCTCTCAACACTGAGCGCCAAAGCTGGGCGCCACTAGTGTTTTGCTGTGCGCCCCATGCAAGCGTAATTACAGGATCTGGTGAACGCCGGACCCCAAATTACACCTCACTCCCAGTTGCCACAACACGGAGGGGGAATCGTATTTAGCGCTGCAAGGGATTTGAGTGGTAGTAGGGTGAGCCGTCATTCGGCTCACCCTCCATACAGCTCACTGGCAGCTCCATAATACCAACGTCTCCCCAGGTCTTGCTCCAAATTTATAGTGGTCCCACCGGGGCCCTGTTTCACTGTAGAGTACTTGCAGTGGAGCAAACTCACCTGTGCGGCATGTACAGAATGTACTCACGTAACATGCCACCGGGCAGGGCCATTTCTTGGGCAGTGCAGACCGGCAAGTAGAAAAAGGGGGGCGGGGGCAGAAGGACATAACCACTAGGGAGCTGGTGATGCGCAGTGCAGCCAAATGGAAGAAGAAGATTACCAGTGCAATCAACTTCCTTCATCACCACGTCACCACCGCATGATGACACCTGGTGTCCTATAGCAGTACCGCCGGCTGTCAGTGCACGGTGCCAGGAGTCGAGTTTCTGGGCTCTCTTCGCCTGTGTGTTCTCCTGGTCCCTGCTTTCTCCTGGGTGAGCGGCTGGTCAAAGGAGGGAGAGCACCAGCTGGGCAAGTGCTGTGAGGAGACCACTATTAACTTGGGGCTAGATCTAAGGGCCCATTAGCTGGCGCTGGAGCCCCGGGCAATTGCTCAGTAGAAAGTTATGGAAGTTCCAGCCCTGATCTGCCCCACTATGTTCAACGCAGCGTACCGCACATTCCATGAATGAAGAGGCCTGAGGTTTTACCTTCAATGTAGAGCTGAAATTCTGGGATGTGGAATGTCATGTTTACTCAACACGATATTGCGATACACAAAACAGCACATGGCAAGTGGCCAATGCTATCCATAATGACATAAATATAACCGGTCACCACTGCAACAATGAGCCGTTTCAGAATCAACAGGCAATATTGGATTTCAGCTTTGTGCGGCGGAGAGGACACAAAGAGTCAGTGTTAAAGGGCAGAATATTAGGTATCAGTAAAGCCCTAAACCTCAGCTGGGTCACATGACCCCTATTAGCAAAAAGCAGGTCAAATACCGGGGCAGAGAATTAAAAAACAGTGTTTAGCACTGATCCAGCCTGAGACAACGAAGTGTTACGACTGGCCTAATTATATTATTGTTATTATTATTATTAGTTTATCTTATTTATAAAAAAACTAAAACAGCAGCGTAAAAAAAGAACAGCTTAGCATATAATACTAAAGAGAACCTGTCAAAGGTAATCGTAGTAAACTGGATCCCCATTCTTAAAGCAGACCTGAAAGAAAGTTATTATGTTTAAAGTTGCACTGTAGTGACAAATAGTAGAATGCAGTAAATGATTCAGGGTGCCCAGTTTTACTGTATCTATCTATCTATCTATCTATCTATCTATCTATCTATCTATCTATCTATCTATACTGTTTATTATATCGTTTGAGCCTATTGGTCTGCATGGGCCACTTCCTGGTCGCTGGAGATGATGTCAGAAGGGTGTGGCAGAAGTGAGGGGAGTTTCCAAAGTGCTCCAAATCAACACATCCTGTGTGTGGCTGAAATAAAAAGATTTATGCCATGGAAGTCATCTACACCCCTCCACACATCACAGAGCCAGATTAAGGCCAAATTGGGCCCTCAGCAATTGGGCCCCCCTCCTCAACACCCTCTGCCCCTCCTCCTCTCCCCAGGGCTGGCACTTTCATAGACGCAAAGGGGTCAATTGTTCCAGAGCCCCAGAGCCTGAAGGGGCCCCCAAGGTGTGTGTCCCCTCCCCTCCTTCTATGGTGACCACATACATGCCTACAGGAAATGAGGAAGAGAGGCGTAGTGGGGAGAAGTCCGGAGTGTAGAGCATGGCGCTGCCTCCTGTGTCCTGCCTGGATTAGAAAAGTCCCCAATGTGTGTAAACTCAGGATTGGTAGGTGAAAGGAGGAGGCAAATAGTGGGGTCCCCAACAATGCTTTTGGGGACATATGATGTACACCTTTTTATTTTGTGTGGCTGGGAGTGTGGTGGAATGGGTCCTGGGAGTTGGCTGAGGGGGGGGGGGGGGGGATTGCTGGGGGGGGGGCCTCGAAGTTACTTTTGCCCCGGGGGCCCCATTGTAGCTAGAACCGGCCCTGCCCCTCCCGCATCATGTCATAATGGCAAACCACTTCTGTAATTACATATGGACTGGGCCAGAAGCCTGCTTTCCACAGTAGCTTTTGGAGGAGAAGGAATTTTTGCTTGAGTCCGCCTCACACATATAATATGCCCCCAGGACATTCATGGCATAACACCAGAACTTCCTGCCTACTCACCAGATGTGGTGCCAGCCGAGTCCTGACTCCTAATTTGGCAGGCTCTGAGTGAGAACGGGGTGAGCCGCAGGATTTACGCAGAGACTGAGGTCATCACAGTGAGCATACTGACATGACTCACTGACATGACTCACACTGACTGCATGGGCCGAACTGGAGAGAGCTGTGCATGCTGGCATCGCCATCACCATAGCAGCAGGCACCGCTTGCTGACAGATACAGACATTCATTCCGCAGTGGCAGCTGTGTCAGGGCTGGATTACATGCTGATGGGCCCCTTAGACTCTAACTGGAGCTCCAATCGACTGCTTGTATTGCCTGGTCAGTAATCTAGCCCTGACATGCAAGTACAAATCATCCACATCCCCCACACAAAGCACAGCCAAACATGAAATAACATCCAGACCTTTTCTTCAGCCACCAGCTATGTGTGAGAGGATGTGTTGTCTGAACCAACACACCTACATGCATTACATCACAAAGCCACAGCAGTAACATAGACAGCAATAAAAAACACTTATAGTTGGACATCCTTTCTTGGAAGTCTGACCATTTTGAGGGACCAGTTCAGACACCTTCTCCAGAACTGCTGAGAATGTCATGGTTGCTGAACAGTGACATTGTCGGTGTTAGAATGGTGCACACCTAGGTACAACAGACAGGATTACACTTTCCTTCTGTGACGTCTAGCTGTTTGGAGGAACCTCCAAAAATTGTGGGACTGAGTGGGACCTGGTCAATTTTGGGAGAAGCTTTAAGGGCCTTTCACATTGGTGCGGTGCAGCATTTTGCCACAGCCTAACACTAGGGCAATCAAAGTCTATAGGGTAGTTCACATGGCATGCGGTGCGCTGTGCTGGAACTACCCTATCTAACGGGACCACATACCTACATTACCATGCGGCTTCTGTTGCAACCTATGGCGAAGTGCGGTGGACCAGAAGTCATGTCAGTGTGTGGCGACACGTGTTTTTAAAAAAAAAAATATATGACCGCCGCAAGTTTTACACGTCACGAATGCGGGAAAGCGTATTTTAACCATACGCTTCCACGCACATCAACGATTTGGCCACAGGAAATGAGCGTCACTTCCTGCTTAGCCTGCTGACAGATGGGGGAATACCGCATAGAAACGTGGTAATCCTCGAAGGCCTGAACCGGTCCGCACCGCTACCGCCAATATGCAGTGTGAAACCATCCAGAAATATTAGATGTGCCATGTGCAGCCTGAGACATCTGCCTGACTTTCCGAATGCTCCTAGAGTATATTTTACAACCAAATAGAGGTCAGAGAATATGCAAGCAAATGTATTTGTCTGCTGTAAGAAGAAGGAGGCAAATTACATGGTTAATTCCGATGACAGGTTTTCTTTAAGCCCTCCGTCTCCTGCAGATTGCTCCTGACACTTTCCATTGATATATCGGTAATTTAATACGTGGGGCCCGCGCTCTCCATAGGCGCTGCGCGGGTGACAAGAATATGATGAATGCCATCAGTGAACGTGATAAATTTCTCATGTGATCTGAAAATTCATTTCTTTCTGTTGTTGCCTCACCTTGTGACACGCGGCATTCACAGCGATCAGCATTTCGTAAAGCGGAATATTAGTTATTAGGATGAAATTCATCGGAGATCGGATATATTAGAAAGTCTGCGGGCCCCGGTGGGATTTCTCAAATAATATTTCCTAATATATTAAGCCGCTACCGGCTACATATTGCAGCTCGACGATTCTTCCCGTGACAGGAAATAGATAAAAAAAGGTATACTTTACTCCCTAAAGCACCGCTGGGACTTAGGAGATACAAAGTACGCGTCTTGCGTGGATTCTGCCGAGGAGGATGGCTCCGTAATTGTAGAATTCCATTTGCAACCGGAGCAGGGTTTCACTTGATCACTATATTTATGAAGACTTTATGATCAGCCGAGCGGAGGAAGCAGAGGAACGCTGGCAGTGAATGGGAATATGTGTGATGGAAATCAGTTACCTTACGGTTTATCTCCCGTGACGCGCTCATCTTTTGTCGTTGCTGAGCGGCGCTCAGGCGTTAGTGGGAGCCTTCCTGAATACATTATTGCGCCAAGTCACCCGCAAATGTTTTCCTAGATCTGTAGGCAACACGGTGGCCTAGTGGTTAGCACTCTCGCCTTGCAAAGCCGGGTCCCTGGTTCAAATCCCAGCCAAGTCAGCATCTGCAAGGAGTTTGTATGTTCTCCCCGTGTCTGCATGGGTTACCGGGTACTAGGGTTTCCTCCCACATCCCAAAAACATACAGATAAGTTAAATGGCTTCTGCTAAAGTTGGCCCTAGACTATGATACACACACTACACGATACATACAGTATATAGACATAAGACTATGGTAGGGATTAGATTGTGAACCCCGCTGAGGAACAGTTAAGTGACACGACAATATATACTCTGTACAGCGCTGTGGAAGATGATCGAACAACGGGAAATTTGCCATTGATCTGACGGGAAAATTTGCATCATGTGTACCAGGCCTAGGTTTAAATAAATCACTTGTAAAATACGTGGCGAGTCGCTGGGCACTTTCTGACCCAAAGATTGTCATTGCTAATGGCTGTTTCCCACTGAAGACTGAACTGTGCGCTTGTTGAGCAGTTCAGGTTTTCGTCTACCAGCCACAAGTGCCTTGGGCTGCAGTTACATGCAAAGAATTGGTGGCATTTGGTAGTGCCATGCATGTCAGTGTTGCCAGAAAAAACGGTGACCACAGTTTGCCACATCGGGTTTAAGGCCACCTTATGACTAGAGATGAGCGTAATGATTTAATTACGATTTCGCGAAATTTCGCGTAATTAGTGTAATTATGATTATGGCCGTAAGTACATAATCGTAATGAAGAAGGATTTCGCGAAATTCCACGTAAGCGTAATTTTCGCATAATTTTCGCATTACAGTGGGTATCGCGAAATTACGTTTGCCTTGCATGCAACCGTTTGTAAGCGTAGTTACATAACGTAATTTCGCGATAGTTCATATTACTGTAAGCGTTAATTTTCACGTCGTTTTCGCGTTACGCATATAAAATTCACCATGTAGTGATATTTCGCATCAAAATTCGCCATGCAGACGAAAACGCGAAAAAAATAAGCTAAATTTTGCGAAAATTAAACGAACCCGAAATTACGTTATGGTTTAACGCAAAATTACGTTATGAACTAAATGCGAAATTACGCGTTGAAAATTACGCTTACGGTATTTTCAATTACGATTTTAATGGCAATTACGCTACCATAATTTCGCATCGTAATAGCAAATTTCGCATGCGTAATTATAGTAACGCGAAATTTCGAAAATTTCGGCTCAACACTACTTATGACCCCATTAAATCCGCTCTGGCATCCATCTTCAAGATGTACCTATCAGAATCCCTCTACCTGTGGGGATTTGGATGCGGCATGCAAAAAAAACAGCCGGCACCACTTTTTTACCTCACACGCAAATTTGGAAACAGCCTATTGATTTCAGTAGGCTGTGATTCCCAGTCCGAATTTGCATGTGGGTGAATGCTGCGAATTGCCTCTAGTGGAAATGAGCCCTTAGTGTTCCTCCATTGCAAACCACTTATGATGTAATAACCAACGTCGTAGTGCAAGATTTTCACCCAAGCCCACCGCAAACCAGCATCTCGGGCGACGCGAGTCTGGAGTTTGGAGGTAAGCACTTTTCACTGTCAGTGGAGTTTTAGCTTGCTACTTGTAACTCTATTTTACATGCATGGTAACGAGGTGTCATCTCTCGCCTTGGCCTTGCGTGATTTGTGGACACTATCTCTCTCGAATTCTTGAATTAAAGTGTTAGTGAGCTAACTACATTTAAATATATTTGTCTGCTCAGAGGAGCCTCCTGAATTATTTAGGCTACATACAGTGATCTTTCAATCCACTTAATTATTTATTGATAGGCAGGAATTTGAATATGTCAGGGTGAGTGAATGGAGCTCATCCATGGCCATGATTCAGCGGGCAACTAATGACAGTCACCACAGTCCCGGAGCTGAGATGAGCCTCGTGGAGGAGACAGGAGAGCAGGTGTTTCTCCACTGGTTTTGACTACTTCAGTTCTTCATGAGTAAAGGGCCGGTTCTAGACTTTCTGCTGCCTGAAGGAAACTTTGTAAGATGTGCCCCCATATATACACCCAATCACTGGTCAAAGATCACCATGGTCAGTCAGGGTGGGAGCTTTGGTATGCGACCAATCAGGCTGGGGTTCTGGCACCAAAGCAGCCAATCACAGCTGCGGTAACCTATCAGATGTCACTGCTACTGATTGAGTGCAGTGATTGGCCCAATGATGGTGCCATGATCTTGCCTGCGAGACCATCGGCACCAGTTAGCAAAAGGAGTAGTGGGCGGCTGTGCCACCAGTCCCTCATCCATATGAAATATCCATGCCCAGCAGCCTCGCTCTGTTATGTTCAGCTCCCTTGTGCAGCAGCTCCCTCTATGTGTTGACCCATTTACAATCACTCTTTTCAATTTGCAACATCCTCCTCCATATGCAGCAACCCTTCTTCAATATCCAGCCACTCCTCTCAGGCTGCAGCCGCCCAAGGCCTTTGCCTTTTTGGCCTTCCCTGAAATCCGGCTCTGAATGTCCTCCACTATCCACGTATCCCGATTCCCGACCTGCATGGATTTGCTGTAATTCCCAGGAGGTAAGTCAGGAGAAGAAGCTGGGTGTGTTTCCTGAATAGGGGACTCTAGAGAGAGCCTCCTGAATTGGTTAGATAGAGTTACAAACCTCATCTCAGGTAATTGGGGGGTGGAGGCACCCAAAAATAGGTAATGCAATGAATCAAAAAATAATAAGGGGGAGGGAGGTGTCTTTATCACTCCAGATGTAAGGATCCAAACCACAGGGTACATGTAAAAACAAATTAAAGAGGAGCTGTCAGCCATAATATCTCAGAAAAAACCCCCACATGTATAAGTAGATAAATACTTGCTCTACTTACATAACATACAGTATGTATTACACTGTCCACATTTTTATTTTGGTAATTTTTCTATAGTAAACAAAAAGGTAAAATCCTTTTTAGGATTTTCCATTTTGACTCTGTCTATCTTGAAGCCAATCCTGACATCATTTCCTCCCTTACTCTGTCTGTGAATCCTTGCCCGCCCTCCTCCCAGTCTTCAGGCACTCCCACCCAGCTCTGCAGTAGAAAATGCATTGTCTCAGCATTAGAAATATTGGCCAATCAGAGAGGTGTGGGAGGGGGAAACAGGAGTGATAGAGGCTTCAGCCAATCAGGCTGCATTAGTTATGCCTGAGGGGAAAGTAAAGAAGAAAAAACCTTGTCGTACAGGTGGCCATGGTATCCCCACAGTGACCAACTTTTCTACTCATCTCAGGTAAGGCATTTTCACCCAAATTGCATTTCATTTCAACATTTTTTTTTATATTAATAAAAAAACTGAAGGTTCCATTCCATTACAACAATGATCCCCTCTACCGTACTTTAGCTATATATTTAGCCATCTGCCTAGCGAACCTCTTTAGCATTGATTTCATTTCCATCACTGATACCCATATGAGCCGCAACACTCATGTGCCGTATGTATATTTTATACGCCTTGAAAAAAAATCTCGTCTCGTTGCATTTACCATCTTGTTAATGTTTCATGCATCCTGCTTTCGTATCGATTGCCTTGATTACAGAAAAACTGATAAATCAATAGATTTATTTCAGTTTCCAAAAATACTTTGAGCCGAGTCACCGGTCTGAGAGGGAAAACTCTGTCCATTACAGGGAGGTAGTTCTGCAGTGCGTGTTTGCCGTACTTGTCATCACCGGCTGTCATGAGTTGGGCGTTTTCCTGCAAGAACCGATCTGACATCCAGCAAGTTCTAGCTGATTGTAGAAAATAAACCCCCCACACACATCTCTGACTATGCGAGGTGATTCAATGTCATCCGTTCAACCACGGGGATGACAAGTCCTCTTAGCCAGTATTTATATTTCGCTATTAGGAAAATATACACTCAAGAGAGTCTTTTAAAAGGAAAACATAAACACACTAGATTCAGTCTACAATTGCCAGAATATAGCATAAAGCAGCAGCAGTCACACTTATCCATTTAAATTCTGCATAGGATTTTTTTTTTTTTGCATGTCTGATTCTGCAGTTTGCGATTTTTCATTCATATGCAATTTTTTCTGTGCTCACTATTGATGTTAATTTACAAGAAAAAGTATCTACTGTTATTTTCCGAATATAAGACGTATCTACTCTCCCCCAAAAGTGGGGGAAAAAGTCACTGAATCTTATATTCCAAATATAGGCGTGCATGAAAAAAGGGCGCCGCGAAAAAAGGGCCTGGCTGGATAACGAAATGGCGCCGGTGGATAACGAAATCTGATAATGATAAACATTGTTGTCAAACTTGGTTAATGATAAATACCGTTGTAAAAAAAAACGGGAAAAAATAACAAAAAGATATTAACGTTAAAAATCGATATGTAATTCAACAATACAGCTTAACCCAAACCTACTCTCCCACAGAAGCCTCCCTTGGTGGTGCCTAAATCTAACCACTCCCCTGGTGGCACCTAAACCTACCCCCCCTTCCCGGTGGTGCCTAACCCTAACCACCCCCCCCCCCTGGTGTTGCCTAAAACTAACTGCCGCCTGGGTGGTACCTAACCCCAACCACCCCTCCTGGTGTTGCCTAAAACTAACTGCCGCCTGGGTGGTGCCAAACCCTAACCACTCCTTCTGCAGAAACACCCTTTTACATACAGAAACAATATCTTTGATAACGTAAAATCTCTACATACAAATGAAACATGATAAAAACTATAACGTTGCAAGCTTCTAAAACGATAACATATTTCAAAAACTTTAATGTTCTAATGTTGTTAACGATATTTATCTCAGCACCCTTTTTTCTTCTTTTTTCTCTGTACTAACAATAATTGCATTAAAGGGGAACTGAAGAGAGAGGTATATGGAGGCTGTCATGTTTATTTCCTTTTAATCAATACCAGTTGCCTGGCAGCCCTGCTGGTCTATTTCTCTCCAGTAGTATCTGATTAAAACCAGAAACAAGCATGCAGCTAGTCTTGTCAGATCAGACTTATAAGTCTGAACCACTGAAACACCTGATCTGCTGCATGCTTGTTCAGGGGCTATGGCTAATAGTATTAGAGGCAGAGGATCAGCAGGGCTGCCAGGCAACTGGTATTGTCTAGAAGGAAATAAACATGACAGCCTCCATATAACTCTCTCTTCAGTTCCCCTTTAAAGTCTATGGCGGTGCCCTTTTGGTCCACCCTCAGCGGCGCCCTTTTTTCCTGCTACCAAACACAGAGATTCAGTATGCGAACACAATGATTAGGCACAAGCCTTACAGGAGAAGAAGGAAAAGGAGGAGAAACAGACGATTTGGGCTGGGGAAATTCGGGCGCTGCCATGAGTGCCCATATTAAAATAAGAAAATACTGCCTGCAGCTGGAAATTTGGGTGTGGCGCCCAACAGAAATAGGCAGCCCGGAAAAATAGCAGTGGTAGAGTTCAATGTATGGAATAATGACGGGCATGATTTTAAAGTAAACCTGTAACAAAAATTTTAAAAAGTGCCTCTCGGGGGGTAATTACTTTGGGAGGGGGAAGCCTCTGGATCCTAAAGAGGCTACCCCGTCCTGCTCAGCCATCTGGATCCAGCGCTGGCTCCCCCAGACACAGAGCAGCAATAATATTTACAATTGCCGCGGCACACATGCCCAGTAGCAGCTCTCTGCTTGAGCCCTGGTGGAAATAGCCGGGCCCAATCGGGTCCGCTCTACTGCTGGTTAGTGTTAGTGTAAGTAGGTGGAGTAGGTTCGGGTTAGGAGTAAGTAAGGGGTAGTTAGGGTCAGGAGTAGGTAGGAGGTGGTTTAGGGTTAGGAGTAAGTGGGGGTGGTCAGTGTTAGGCACAGATAGGGGAGGGTTCATGTGAGCGTAAGGGCACAGAGGGGTATTTTGTTTTTTTTGCACGCATTTTCCTATAGACGCCCCATCAATGATTTTCCCCACTCTGATCCTCAAATGAAAACCTTCTCTAATACTTTGTGCACACCAAATCCTCCCTTATAGATAACAAACTACTGCACTATTAGCTGAAGTTAATCTACAATACTTAAAAATTATACTTACTGCACAGCGGAGGCGTATCTAGGGGTTGCAGGCATGCCTCCTGCCATGGGCGCCCCAACACCAAGGGCGTCGTGCCTGCCACTGCGCTGCACCACCATGCCCGCCCCTATGCCTCCCCATCACTGAGACCTCATATCAGATTAACTCTGTTATCTGGGGAACATGGCTCTTTGGCTTATGTATGTAGGGCACACTTGGCTTAGTGTTAGAAAAGAGGACAGAGAGGGAATAAGAAGAGATATTTCCCAAAGAAAGTAACTTCAGCATTATCCGAGCCAAAAAACACAGGCAACCATAACAAATGTACACAAGGAAGGATGCTATTTTTAGAGGGGAAGGGGGCTCTGATGGGGGAAAGGGAGCACAATTTCAGTGTTTGCCTTAGGCTCTATATTATCTAGTACACCCCTGCTGGCTGCTGCACATTATTGGGGTTTTAGTGCCCTGCATTGGATAGGGGCTCAATCCAGTGATCATCCTAATCAGCCAATTACGGTTACGCTAAATTTCACGTACATTTTTGCAATTATGCCTATACATACTTACGATTTGTAAATTCAATTGATTTCGTTTAGTCTTTCGTAATTTTGCCTAAAATTTTGCGTAATTTTTACGTAATTTCGTGCCAACTTTCGTGCCGCGTAATTTCGTGCAGACCTTGTTTTTGAGAAAATCAATTTAAAAATTGCAAAGAAAAAAATGGTTTTTAAACTCAGAAAAATGACAGGTTAAAAAACAGTTTTTTTGCAGTTTTAAAATCGATTTTCTCAAAAACTACAAAGTCTTTTTGAAAAGTTATTTTTTTTAACTTGTACCCACTATTCTGCTTAACATAGGTAGCAATTTTGCTAGCAATAGCATGTATGGGAGCTTTGCTATTAACCGCTAAAGTCGGCACAAAATTATGCAAAATTTCACAAAAAATGTGTATTACTATTAAATTCGAAATTCATTACGATTTTCTCAGAAATGTTGTATTACGATTACGATGCATAATTGCAAATTTTGTTGCAAAATTTTGCGTATGCGAAATTTTGGCTCACCACTGGTTCAGTCATACAGGAAATAATCAAAGCTACAGAATGGTGTCTGGACTCCACAACACAACTTCTGTTCTCTTAGTTTGTGTGGACAGATTAGTAAAATGTTGTGGAGGATGAATATGCAAATCATCCCTTTATGCCCATGGAAATTACATTCAGAACTGCTGATCTACAAAAGTGCCTGTAGTCTATTCATTTTACAGAGCCATATAATGCTGCTTGCAGACAGCTGTTTCAGGCTACAATGGCCTTATCAGTGCTAGGCCTGGATTAACCTCCCTGGCGGTAAATTTTTTTTGCCAAATAGGCAAAAATCCTTTTTTTTAATTTTTTTTTTGTTTCATGTAAAGCTACCAGAGTGGTAGCTACATGAAACACCACTAGAGGGCGCATGTGTCCCTCTAGTGCGATTGTGGCCGGCATCAATAGCAAACAGGGGAACGCGTATATAACGCGCTCCCCTGTTTGGCTTCTCCTGTCGCCATGACGACGATCGGAATGACGTCATGGACGTCAGCCGACGTCCTGACCTCAGACGCCTCTGATCCAGCCCATAGCGCTGCCCGGAACTCATTGGTCCGGGCAGCGCAGCTTTGGCGGGGGGGCCCTCTTCTGCTGCTGCGTGCGGGCGATCTGCTGCTGCGTGCGGGCGATCAAGCTGTACGCGCGGCTAGCAAAGTGCTAGCTGCGCGTACAGCACTTTAAATGGCCCAAATCGCCCCACCAGGGGCTGAGATATCTTCCTGCGCGGCATAGCCCGAGCTCAGCTCGGGCTTACCGCCAGGAAGGTTAATATGGGCTCTATTGGGAACACTTGGGAGAAGGGGATTTAGAGAATACCTAGTTAAGTTATGGTGATGTACCAGAGCCACTAGAATTTCATAAGATTCTTAAATTAACCTAACAACCCTTAATTAAAACAAAAAAACTATGCTCAATTTATATTTTCTACCTTAACCCTTTAGCGGCCAATTTATTTAGAGGCTTGCAAGTGCTCCAGGCCAATTTATGTTATGCCTTTTTCATTTTTTACTTGTTAAATGTCCTTGCTTCTCATTAGTACTGCTGCCATGTGTATTTATGGCGGCCTGCCACTGGGGGGCAGTGTGGGACAATAATAGAGGACTTCTGCTTTCAGCTTCTATATTTTCTGGTAGCAGAGAGAGATAAATCAAAGCATTCCAAGAATTTACAGCACAACAAGTTCCTCTGACTGAGATCAAAAGCAGTGCACTTATTTCAAACAAGATAACTCTATTGAAGCTGCTAATGGGTTAAAACAGAAAGCATTGGAAGATATTCAGCTTTATAAGAGCAAGAAGGAACTACCATGATGCTTCACTTCCATTCAGTGAGTGAATATGCAGATCATTCATTTATGCCCCATCCTGAACCACTGACGTCCGGTGCATTTGTAGCCTATTCATTTTACAAAGCCATACTAATCCAGGTTGCAGACAGCTGTTTCAGGCTGAATTGGCCTTCATCAGTGCAGTGCATGAATTAATATGGCCCAATGGGTAGAACTTTGGAAGTTGGCCTTAAAGGACACCTGAAGTGAATGACTGCAAATCATTCCTTTATGCCCCATCCAGAGTCACTGGTGTACAGAGCACCTATAGCCTATTCATTTTACAAAGTCATACTAATTCAGCTTTAGACGGCTGCTTCAGGCTTTAGCCTTCATCGGTAATATGGGTCTATGTATAGTACTTGGGAAATTGGCCTTTAAAGGGACACTTAAGTCAAACAAAAAAAATGAGTTTTACTCACCTGGGGCTTCCAATAGCCTGCTGCAGCTGTCCGGTGCCCTCGTCATCTCCCTCCGATCCTCCTGGCCCTGCCGGCAGCCACTTCCAGTTTCGGTGACAGGAGCTGACAGGCTGGGGACGCGAGTGATTCTTCGCGTTCCTGGCCACAATAGCGCCATCTATGCTGCTATAGCATATATCATATACCATATAGCAGCATAGAGGGTGCTAATGTGTCTGGGAATGCGAAGAATCACTCGCATCCCCAGCCTGTCAGCTCCTGTCACCGAAACAGGAAGTGGCTGCTGGCGGGGCCAGGAGGATCGGAGGGAGACGGTGAGGGCACCGGACAGCTGCAGGGGGCTATTGGAAGCCCTAGGTGAGTAAAACTCATTTTTTTTGTTTGACTTAAGTGTCCCTTTAAAGAGACACTGAAGCAAAAAATAAATACATTATGATATAATTAATTGGTTGTGTAGTACGGATAATTATTAGAACATTAGTAGCAAAGAAAATATTCTCATATTTTTAGTTATATAGTTTTTTTTTATAACATTGCATCTTTCTCTAATATTTGCAGTTTACACACTACTCAGCATTCTAAATGATTTTACAGAGCAGGCCAGTGAACCATTGAACTGTCCTCTGGAGAAAAAAAGAAAATACAGTGACTGACAGTTGAGATGACAAGCTTCAGAAGACAGAGCTTTCTGGCTCTTTTGCAAAGATAACAACTGGAGCTTCTTAACTCTTCCTGTACTGGAAACAATATTAGACTTATGTCTCTGCTCCTAATGTTTTATTTCTTAGCTGTACTACACATACCAATCATTATATCATACATTTTTTTTTTCGCTTCAGTGTCTCTTTAAGGGGAACCCGAGGTGAGAGTGATATGGAGGCTGCCATATTTATTTCCTTTTAAACAATACCAGTTGCCTAGCAGTCCTCCTGATCTTTCTGGCATTGGTAGTGTCTGAATTGCACACCTGAAACAAGCATGCGCAAAATTCAATCAAATTTCAGTCAAACATCATGTTCAGGGTCTGTGGCTAAAAGTATTAGGAAGGGCCACTAACGATCCAATCTTTTTCATCCAATCTTACCAGATCTATGTAGTAGAAGAGTAAACTGAGTGAATATACTTGAACCGATACTATAGGCAGTCCCTTATATTAGATAGAAATGGTCAGATTGAATGAAAAAGATTGGATCGTTAGTGGCCACCATTAGAGGCAGAGGATCAACAGTGTATTGTTTAAAGGGACTCCGAGCAGTGCAGAAACTATGGAAAGATGTATATCATTTTAAAGCTCTCTTTCTCCTCTTTCCAATGATATATAAACCGCCGCCCTACGCCTTTTAGTTTTCGCTATTTTTGCGATTGAAATTGCCACGACCACGATTTTCAATCGCGAAAATAGAGAAAACTAAAAGGCGCAGGGCGACGATTTAGGTGTCGCCAGAAAGAGGAGAAAGAGAGCTTTAAAATGATATCCATCTTTCCATAGTTACATTCTATTACACAAGGCGACTTTTTCTGCTGAATGGAGCTGCTGACACTGGGGAAAGTGTCGCCCTGTGTAATACAAGAAACTATGGAAAGAGGGATATCATTTTAAAGCTCTCTTTCTCCTCTTTCTGGCGACACCTAAATCGTCGCCCTACGCCTTTTAGTTTTCTCTATTTTCGCGATTGAAATCGCGGTCGCGGCAATTTCAATCGCGAAAATAGCGAAAACTAAAAGGCGTAGGGCGGCGGTTCGTATATCATTGGAAAGAGGAGAAAGACAGCTTTAAAATGATATGCATCTTTCCATAGTTTCTACACTGCTCGGAGTCCCTTTAAAAGGAAATAAATATGGCCGCCTCCATATTTCTCTCACTCTAGGTGTCCTTTAACTAGGCCCTCCGTTTAATTTCATCTTTGTAATACATAAAGCCAGTTGTTCTCTAAATAAAACCCCCGCTCACATACTGTGCTATCCTCTATAGAATATTAAGGACTGTAAATAAACTTTGATTATACGATTAGGGAATATTTTCCCTTGGAGATGCCAGCTGTTGAAGATCTGCTTAGTGTAAGTGTCATAGGATGTATATTTTACTATGTCTGTGTCTGTCTATTTGTTATCCAAGTTACTGTTTACATTCATGTTGTTTGTATTTCCACCATACCGACATATCGGCACAAATGTAACATGATGAAACAATATGCGCCAGCTCCATGCATATGGGAAAGGACCTTACAGCAGATACCGCTAAACAGTGAGAACCGGATTAAATTAAAGACACAGCTTTAGGAATTATTTTTTATTTTTTTCCGAATTTGCATTTTATGGTCTATTTTAATTTAAAGTTAACCTAAATTGAAGGTGGGGGGAAGCATTTCACTTACCTGGGGCTTCTACCAGCTCCCCGCAGCCGCCCTGTGCCCATGCCGTCACTCACTGATCCTCCGGTCTCACGCCACGGCTAAGTTTCGTTTCCCAGGCCTGGCCAGCTGATGGCCACTGCACCTGAGTGCTCCCAAGGCAAGTTTTTTTAAATCTTAATAGGACACAGATGCATGTTCTGTGCACAATGAGTACTTCCTGGGTGGCGGCTTAGCTTCAGATTGGAGGAAGCCAGCGGAGGCGGGAAGAGCGGCATGTAATGGGGGTGGAGGAGGACACTGATTGACATTTGCAGGTAAACAGAGGCTAGCGACAAGCAGATTGTCGCTAGCCTTGCACTGTTTGGGGGACAGCAGAGCCCAGGGGGGAGTGATGGCGGCAGCAGCAGCAGGACACAGAGGCGTGTCATTGTGCACAGAACATGCCTTTGTGTCCTATTAAGATTTAAAAAACCCGCCTTGGGCAGTCTTTAACATATGTAGCAATTGGTGTCAATAGCATGCATGGGGGCTGTGCTATTAACTGCTAAAGTTGGCACACAATTACACAAAAATTATGTGAACATTTAGGCGACATTTCAAATGATTATACGAAATCAATTGAATTTACACATCATATTTATGTATAGGTGACATTTTGCATAATGGTAATTAGCTAAATACGATTATCACTAGTGTTGTGCCCTCTGCTGGAACATCCAGCTCACTGACCACTACGGAGCCTTTAACTACCTGCCAACCACCCCACGTCAACAGGCATGGCCAAAGCGGCAGCCCCAGGACCGCCTAACGGTAACTGGCGTCAAGTCCTGGGGCTCTGTTTTGCAGGTGATTGCGCACATCTCCTGCTCGGGGGGTGGAGCGCCGCCCCGCCTTCAGTCTCCGAGCGGCAATTGCCACTCAGGAGACTGTTAGACGGAAAAAAAGCTGTCTTTACATATAGTACAGCGCTGTAATCGGCAGCAGCGCTGTACTGGGGACAGCCGTGTGACAGGGCTGTCCTCCTGGGGGACAAGAGAGCGATCGGCTCTCATAGACAGAAGCCGGCTGCGGGGAGGGAGGGAGATAAGGGAAATAAATAATTAAAAAAACAGTATATTCTATTAAAAAATAAACAACAATAATATTTGTAAAAAATAAAAATAAACACAAGGGGGGCGATCAGACCCCACCAACAGAGAGCTTTGTTGGTGGGGGGAAAAGGAGGGGGGGATCACTCGTGTGCTGTGTTGTGCGGCCCTGCAGCTTGGCCTTAAAGCTGCAATGGCCAGTTCAGCAAAAAAAGGCCTGGTCTTTAGGGGGGTTTAACACTGCAGTCCTCAAGAGGTTAAAATGGATTAAAGGATTTTTATTTTTTAATTTTACTTCTTCCAGTCCCCTGTAGTCTGTCTTCTCCCTCGCCATCCTCTCAGGGGTAAGCGCTGGCTGGTGTAGGTGATATAGTGTAAGTGCTGGAGGAGTGGCTGAAGGAAGTGCTGAGGGGAGAGGGAGGTGGCAACAAGGAAATGCTGAGGGAGTGGCTGAGGCAAGCGACGTGGTAAGTACTGAAGGAGATAGTGGCTGGAGAAAGTACTGGGGAGGAAAAGGTACTGGTGTACGTAATGGGGTAAGCATCATGGGGCAACTGCTTGTGGGTGGTGAGGCAGGGTGTAATTTCTGGTAGCTGAGGGGGCAAGGGGAAGTGGCATGGGCATGTGATAAGTGCGGTCACATGGGGGAAGTGCTGAAGGGAGACGTTGGAAGTGTTGGCAAATAAATACTTGTGTAAGTTCGGGGTGGGATGTACTGGGGAGGAGAGGATAGGCTGAATGTCTGGAGGAAGTGCTGGGGGAGATGTGGTAAATGCAGTGGGAGGAGCTGCTGGGTTAAAGGATACCTGTAGCCACCCCATCAATACAAAGTTATATACTCGCCTAAGAAGAGGGAAGGCTCTGGATCATTTAGAGTCTTCCTGGCCCCTCTTGCAGCGACTTTACATTATTGAGTTTGATAACCTTGCCCTAAAGGATCCAGAGCCTTCCTTCTTCTTACCCGAGTATGTAACTTTTTTTTAGGTGGCTACAGGTATCTTTTAAAGAGGAACTCCAGTGAAAATAATGTAATAACAAAAAGTTATTAATTTTTACAATAATTATGTATAAATGATTTAGTCAGTGTTTGCCTATTGTAAAAGCTTTCCTCTCCCTGATTTACAGCTGTAAACAGCTATTTCCCACAATGCAATGAGGTTCACAGACAGGAAACTGACAGGACTATGGTCCTCATAATTTCCTGTGGGAGGGTTTTCACCACAATATCAGCCATACAGAGCCCCCTGATGATCCATTTGTGAAAAGGAATAGATTTCTCATGGGGGTATCAGCTACTGATTGGGATGAAGTGCAATTCTTGGTTACGGTTTCTCTTTAAGTGCTGTGGGGTTGTGACATGGGGTTATTGTTGGCGGTAGAGGTGGCATCAGGAAGTGTTGCGGGCACAGTGTTCACGGGGCATTGCAATATGTGTCCTGAGACCCCCGGTTGTGTAGTGTGTTTAATGCAATCTCCGATTTATACCCCATTACTTCCCCAAAATGCTTTCATTACATTTTGTACTTGTAGAAAACGGCATCATCAGAGCCCTCCCTAACAAGGACCATCCCAGCAAACCCTCAAATCTAAACACAGTCCACGTTCTTCACAACAATTAACGGTTTAGCATGCCTTATCTCCGCAGTTTCACATCTGTCCTTTTTTTCAGCAAATACAATAAGCTCATTGAAAATAAACTATTTTTGAAAGTTCGTCGTCAACATTCAGTCATCATCTGTCTATGAGATACACATGTAGGCAATATTCTCCAGATGTTGTCTTTTACAGTTCTGCTCGGAGAAAATAAAACTAAAAAAAAAAAATCTTTGTCAGAATTCATTAGTGTCTAAATCCAATCAAGATGTTTCTGAAATGGATTAAGCGGTATTTAACAAATGGAATTTATTTAAGTCAGGCCTATGGTTTATGGCGGTATTAACGCGTTGCAGCCTGTGAGCGCCGTGCTACGGTTGTGTTTATAGCCGCGGTGTCAGATGTATGCCTCTCCTTTTATTGTCTTATCTATGCCAAAACAAGGTCCTCTCTGCAAGTTATCATCCGCAGTTTGTTAAAGTTGTTTTTTATTTGTGTAAAAGAGAAGGAGATACTTCACAGGGTCTGGTGCTAAAGCTTTCTATCTGGAGAGAACAACAGGAAATCACAAAAAAATGGAATGAAAAACAGCTTGTCTAGGACTTCTTTGTTTGATATGCTCTGGTAACTTGGGCTCTGATAACTTCACACCATGTATTTTCAGCGCTAGTTTTTTTTTTTTTTCACCTGTTAAACCCAGCTTTATTTCCATTGCTGTTTAAAACTATCCCCATTCCTCCAATCCTAGTATAATCAATCAGTATTTGTATGTAGAACAGAGGCGCCAGCAGGATAAAAGTCAATAAAATTTAAAAAAATTGCTTGGAGGAAGTGGTGGGCTTGCCTCCCAAAAGCAGACACGAGATCCTGTCTTCATATAAATCAATACATTTATTATACGGTACCCCAAAAACAGTGCAACGCATTTCGCAGGCCTAGCCCGCTTCATCAGGCAATAAACGTGGGGACGAAACAGAATTTCGGCAATAGCAGGTGTAGCGCCTCAGTGATAATCAATCAGTGGTGTATCTACAATTCATGGGTTCCAGCAGCAACACTTTGCTGGGGCCCCTCAGAGGCGTATCTAGAGTGGTGCAGGCATGGCTCGTGCCATTGTCACCACGGCACCATGGGCGCCATGACTGCCACTGTGCTATACCACCATGCCTGACCCTGTGCTGCGCCGCCATGCCTGACCCTGATGCCTCCTCGTCACTCAGACCTCAGATCTGCTTAATTCTTTTATCTGGGGAACATGGCTACTTAACTTATTTATGTAGGGCGCTCTTGGCTTGGTGTTAGAAAAGAGGACAGTGAAGGAATAAGAAGAGATATTTCCCAAAAAGTAACTTCAGCAATATTCCGAACCAAAAAGCACAGGCAACCATAACACATGTACTCGACAAAGGATGCTGCTTTTAGAGGGGAAGGGGTCTCTGACCAGCAGGTGGGTAAGAGAAGGGCACAACTTTTGTGTTTGCCATAGGTTCTATATTACCAAGGTATGCCCCTGGGGCCCTTCCAATGTTCACACCCCTTCCCTTGCCTCCCCTTGGTGCCCTTCGGGGATTTGGATCCTATCTCACAAGGGTCATAAACAAGTGTGGCCATCATGAGGTTGGTAGTGGGGGACCTCCACAGCTCTGGGCACTCCTGCAATTGCATGGGCTGCCCTCCTCTATGTAAGCCCCTGCAACCAATCCAGTGCAAAATACTTGCTACCCACCTCAGAGCCTAGTATAGCAATGCTGTGTTACTAAATTATGGTATCCCACCTCCAAACCTAACATGATCCTCCTAGCTCTAAACACCTTCGATTGTAAGCCTATTTGGCAAGACCATCATTACCTAAACCTAAGTTTTCCCAATGTTGTTTTGTTTTAGCATCTGAAGTTCAACATGTCATGGAAATTAGTGTCCACAAAACTGCTATCGACTGGTAACTTCATGATAATAATTCCTAGATACGTATAGCGATTTTCTCCTGTCGAATTCAAAGCACAGCCACTAGAGTGCCCTCGGTAGCAGTGTTGGGAAATCTCGCTCAAGAACGCCCAACTGGGTAGTTGCTGGCTTAATGAATAGGAAAAGCTGAGATTTGAACCCAGGTCTATCTATGTCAGAGGTAGAGATGGCCCAACCTAGGAGAACTCATGGAGAAGCATGTGATCGGTTTGGTCTGATAGATTTGTAAGGTTTTGACTTGCTGTGATGACTTCCTGGTTTAACCCATGATCATGACCAGCAAATCAGTGCCTTACAAATCTATCAACTGATCAAACTGATCACACGCTTCTCCATGGGTTCTCCTAGACAGGGCCATCCCTAGTCAGAGGCTGGCTGAGCCCTTAACCATTATACTATCCAGCTAAATACTTATTCAGTATCCAAACTAAGACCCAAGAATAAACCCACCAACCACGCAAACAAAAAAAAAACCTCATTCTTAGAAGTCCAATGATGCAGGCAATAAACAGAAGCATGGCACCACAGTAAAAAGAACATCACTGGGAAAAGGAAACCAAGATAACACTGCAATAAACACAGTAAAGGTCATTGGATGGTGCATCTTCTGATCTTCTCATCATCAGTGCATTATTAGGGTGCGAAGAAACCAAAGAACCTGCTGGAAATCCCAGAAGAACTAGAACACACAAATTCAAATGGAGATAATCAGGGCCGGATTTGTACTCTTTACCGCCCAAGGCCACAGTCACCAGCCTCCCCCCTTCAGTATAGGTAGAGAGATGACCCCCTACCCCAAGTATAGGTAGCCAGATAACCACTTCTCCCTTCCCTCTAGTACAGGTAGCCTGATGACTCCCCTAGGTGACTCCCCTAGGTGGCCTTGGCCTAAATCCGGACCTGGAGATAATGCCTGAGTTGGGGATAAAACCTGAAGCTCA
This sequence comes from Hyperolius riggenbachi, assembly GCF_040937935.1. Classification (NCBI taxonomy): domain Eukaryota; kingdom Metazoa; phylum Chordata; class Amphibia; order Anura; family Hyperoliidae; genus Hyperolius; species Hyperolius riggenbachi. Next base: position 39,700,302 of record NC_090651.1, on the reverse strand, counting down.
AAGCCTGCAATGCAAAAGTGTGAACTACTTAGCCGCCATGCTGTTACCAGTCTTAATAAAACAGAGAAATAACGTAATAAATCTTAAGTTAGACTTGTGAACAAACATCTTGCAATGAATATGCATATACTTTATTAATTCAGATTTGCCAGTGTGCCCACTGCACAGAGCCGGCTGTACACGGTGGCCCAGAGAATCTTTATGGCAGTGAATGATAAGTAATGTGTACTTCCCTTCAGAATATCCTATTAATGCAATTCAGATGACTTACATCGCTGCCTTCCATGATTCATTCCGCGGAACAGGTATGGACACGTCTCGTCATAAATTGGATGTGCCCTTCTCATTAAAGTGCACCTGTCATCGCAAATTGACATTTTTTCTGATTCAATGCTATATAAAATAGTGTTATATATCATGCGTTCTGTTTTGTCCAGGAGATTTAACATTTTAGTCCCTGCTCTTCCTCCTACAGAGATACCCCATGCCTGCATTTGCAATAAGGGACTCCTGGGCCATTGATTAGGGCACAGGGCAGTAGGGTGAAAAGGGGCTGCCAGCTCACCTACAATCAAATTTATCCTATATACTTTAATGCAGGGGTGCCCACACTATTTCGGCTCGCGAGCTACTTTAAAATTCGCCGAGGCCAGGAGATCTACTGACGTTTTAAATGCACCAACCCCCCCCCCCCCCCGAAACGTAGCTAGGTACAGGTCCCCTCAGTACAGGTTAGCTAGGTATAGGTCCCCTCAGTACAGGTTAGCTAGGTATAGGTCCCCTCAGTACAGGTTAGCTAGGTATAGGTCCCCTCAGTACAGGTTAGCTAGGTATAGGTCCCCTCAGTACAGGTTAGCTAGGTATAGTTCCCCTCAGCACTGGTTAGCTAGGTATAGTTCCCCTCAGTACTGGTTAGCTAGGTATAGTTCCCCTCAGTACAGGTTAGCTAGGTATAGGTCCCCCTCAGTACAGGTTAACTAGGTATAGGTCCCCCTCGGTACAGGTTAGCTAGGTATAGGTCCCCCTCAGTACAGGTTAGCTAGGTATAGTTCCCCTCAGTACTGGTTAGCTAGGTATAGTTCCCCTCAGTACTGGCTAGCTAGGTATAGTTCCCCTCAGTACAGGTTAGCTAGGTATAGGTCCCCCTTAGTACAGGTTAGCTAGGTATAGGTCCCCCTCAGTACAGGTTAGCTAGGTATAGGTCCCCCTCAGTACAGGTTAGCTAGGTATAGGTCCCCCTCAGTACAGGTTAGCTAGGTATAGGTCCCCCTCAGTACAGGTTAGCTAGGTATAGGTCCCCCTCAGTACAGGTTAGCTAGGTATAGGTCCCCCTCAGTACAGGTTAGCTAGGTATAGTTCCCCCCAGTACAGGTTAGCTAGGTATAGGTCCCCCTCAGTACAGGTTAGCTAGGTATAAGTCCCCTTCAGTACAGGTTAGCTAAGTATATGTGCCTTCAGTACAGGTTAGTTAGGTATAGGGCGGGCACATGTAATCACTTAAGTCCCTTCAACTGTGGAGGCTTGTCATCTCCCTGTACAGGCCATGTGCAACAGCGATGCGGGCAGCCATGACACCTCGTGCGCGCAGCCATGACACCTCGTGCATGCAGCCTTCATCACACAGGCTGCTGAGGGAGCGCTCCAGCGGCCAGCGTGAGAGGAGGCGGAAGTGTTGCCTACAGCGCCGCCCCCAGCCATGACACTGCCGCCCTGGCCTCTCAGCCGCGCCTCTTTCCTCTCCTGAACAAATCAGCGGCCAGCAGCAGAATCTGATAGGACGCGGCCAAGCGGCCGCGTTCTACAGCTGCTGGACACAAAATTCAATGGGATGCGGCCAGGAGGCCGCGATCTACCAATCAGGCGGTCGCGATCTACCGGTAGATCGCGATCGACCTATTGGGCAGCCCTGCTTTAATGTAATCCAAACATTTTTTGGCCCCAAAAATAACATCTTCTATCAAATCTTGGTATATGTTCAGAGCAGCAGGGTGACGTAGTGGAAAGCACTCTCGCCTTGCAGAGCCCCAGTTCAAATCCCATCCAGGGCGCTATTTGTACGGAGTTTACATGCTGACTCTGGGTACTCTGGTTTCATCCCACATCCCAAAAACATACTGTACTTATAAGTTAGGCCCAGTGCACACCGAGCGGTTTTTGGAGCGATCCGCCGGCCGCATCCGCCTCTAAAAACGCTTGTCTAATGTATTGCAATGGGATGGTGCACACCGGCGGTTTGCGTTTTTTGCCAAGCCGCAAGCGCCTCCTGCTGCGCGTTTGCGGTTTTCGGAAGCGTTTCGTCCTCAATGTAAAGTATAGGAAAACCGCAAACCGCTCTGAAAAACGCTAGTTCAGAGCGGTTTGCCAGGCATTTTTGTTACAGTAGCTGTTCTGTAACAGCTTTTACTGTAACAATATGTGTAATCTGCTACACAAAAACGCACCCAAAACCGCTAGGTATGTTTAGAAAACCTCTCTAAACATACCTAGAATCGCTCTGAAATCAGCTCCCAAAACCGCTAGCGTATTGCGGATCTGCTAGCGGTTTTGGTGTGCACTGGGCCTTAGGCCTGGTACACACCAGAGGAGTTTTTCTAAGAGTTTTGAGTTTTTGAAACCTCCTGCTAATATTATCCTATGTGTCTATGCACACTGGAGCGATGATGTTTTGTAAAAAAAAAAAAACATAGCATTACATTGGGAAGAGCTTTTGAAACCTCTAGCGTTTGGGGAGCTTTTCTGGTGTGTCTCAGCCCTAAAGATCGCTCCCACACTGCCGTCCTCCGATGTCTGCAGCTCCGGTACCAGGTCCCTGCAGTTCCATCAGTCAGCTCCAGTCTATGCAAGAGAAGTGCGCTCTTTGCGTATCTCTCCAGCAGCTGCTGGAGATATACGTAGAGGGTGCACTTCCCTTATGTCAGACTCGCTCCGACTGACGGAAGTGCAGGGACCCGTTATCGGAGCTGCAGGAAGACTGAGGAGGGCGTTGTGGGAGCAATCCAAGCCGATGGAGCTGGAGGAAGCCCCAGGTATGTATAAATCTTATTGTTTTAGTGAGCTCTAAGTCCCTTTAATTGGCTTAACCGTAAAAAGTGGACATATGACTGTGGTAGGGATTAGATGGTGAGCTCCTCTGAGGGACAGTTAGTGGCAAGACTATATACTCTATAAAGCAATGCAGAGGATGTCACCACTATTTAAATCAGGGGTCTCAAACTCGTGGCCCGCGGGCCATTTGCTGCCCTCGATACAATATTTTGTGGCCCTCGCTGGCAAAAGCTTCCTTATAGTTCGCTTCAGTGCTCCCAAGTAATCCACCGCATCCCCGCCGCTAAACTAGGGCTGCAGAGCCCCCAAATCGCCCGGGGGGCAATCCGCCGGCATTTCCTGGAAGGGGCAGAGCTTTCAGCTTCAGCTCTGCCCCTCCTGACGTCAATCGCCGCACGGATCGCCACCTCTCCCCGCCCCTCTCTGTGAAGGAAGAGTGAGAGGGGCGGACAGAGGCGCCGAGGCGCCGCGATTGTGAAATTCCTTATGCGGCCCAGCCTCATCCTGACTTTGCCTCCTGCGGCCCCCATGTAAATTGAGTTTGAGACCCCTGATTTAAATACTAAATAATAATAAAAGGTCATTGCAGGGTGTGCAGGTTTTGCCACAGATATGGACCCCACCCACATCCCTGCCAGTTCTGTCACTACTGTTATCCCCATAAACAACAATGTATGTTAAAGCTATGTGTCCTAGTTCCAAGCCCTACATCCCATTTTTTTGAGTCCCATCCACATGGGTAACTGATGCGGAGCAATCCCTGCGGCCACTGGGGAACCAGGGCTGTGAGAAGATCCAACGTCTTACACTTAGTTCAGAAGGTGCGGTTGTGGCCACACTTGTTATGGTTGGGTAGAGTCATGGTGTCCATACTTTTGTTTTTCCCCTAAAGGATCGGCCTTCTGGCCATGGAGATTGCCATGGGGGAAGGAGCTGTGAAAGTGAAAAGCAAGAGAAGGACCATCAACATTTTCTTGGGGTCCTTCTTGACTTGTAGTTACACCACTGATTCCACCACAGTGTTTTGGGGGTTGCCCAACTGCCGCCATTATCCACTCTCAATCAGGGTTCTGCTCTCCACTGCCATCATTCAGCCTCATTAAAAAAAAATAATATTTGCAATAAAGCTCGTTGATGGGGACAGAAAGAGGTATGCAGATTTCAGAAAATGTAGACAGTCTAAGGTGGCCACACACCATACAATTTTAAAAATATATTTTCAATTCAAGAATTCCAATAAACGGAAGAGGAGGAACATATTATAGTTAAAAAGAACCCCCAGCATGCAACTGTTTGGCACTGACTACTAAAGGGCCAGTGCTCTATGCATGGGATAACTCCAAATCATAACAGCAGAAAAAGTTTTGAAAGTTTTGAATGCAGGATTAGCATCTTTATCACTTAAAGGGACACTTAAGTCAAACAAAAAAAATGAGTTTTACTCACTAAGGGCTTCCAATAGCCCCCTGCAGCTGTCCGGTGCCCTCGCTGTCTCCCTCCGATCCTCCTGGCCCCGCCAGCAGCCACTTCCTGTTTCGGTGACAGGAGCTGACAGGCTGGGGACGCGAGTGATTCTTCGCGTTCCCAGACACATTAGCACCCTCTATGCTGCTATATGGTATATGATATATGCTATAGCAGCATAGATGGCACTATTGTGGCCAGGAACGTGAAGAATCACTCGCGTCCCTAGCCTGTCAGCTCCTGTCACCGAAACAGGAAGTGGCTGCCGGCGGGGCCAGGAGGATCGGAGGGAGATGGCGAGGGCACCGGACAGCTGCAGCGGGCTATTGGAAGCCCCAGGTGAGTAAAACTCATTTTTTTTGTTTGACTTAAGTGTCCCTTTAATACACTCAGACCAGTTGCTGTTGAAATTTGATTTTTATGGTGACACTCTCGCTTTAACATATTAGAGGCAGAGAATCAGCAGGACAGCCAGGCAATGTGCATTATTTAAAAGGAAATAAGCATATCTCTCTCACCTTGGGCTTCCTTTAAAACTAGAGTGTTGTAAGCGAAGCAAGTGCCTGCAACGAGTTAAATGATGAATCCTTTGTGTTGGCTAAAATCCTTACATTGAATTCTCACAGTGGATCTCGTGACGACAGGTTTTTTTTTCGTTCAGAGTAAAAGCAGACTTTAAACTTTACCTGTGCAGTAAATGTATACAATCGAGCTGGCTCTTGATAACAGGCAAATTGGAGGTGGTGGAGTAAATTGCAGAGGTGCCCGCTCTGTTCTTGCAGGAGAGGGAAGGCTTACACGCTCACTTTAAAATGTCAAGGGAAACTGAAATGCCTTTAATTGCTGGCTGTTAGGTGCCGGTTACACGTCTTGCGGAAAGCGGTGAATGAACAGATCAGCTAAGCTCTGGAAATGGAGACTGCTGAACTCTGACATTTCCGCCATACAGAACCTTCACCGTTACCTCGCAGAACTCTTAGCAGCGGATGTTCAGTAAAACATTTTTTTTTACCAAGAGTCCGGGATCAAATGCAGCAGCTGGGATGAGGTTTTGTTGATAGAGCGGCGGGAGAGGTGTACTGAGTTCACCAATGGACTTAACCCTCCTGGCGGTCTATTAAAATTTTTTATTTGTTTTAAATCATGTAGCGAGCCTAGCCGTTCCCCCACCCTCTTTGATCGCCTCCAGCGATCAAGCCCGTCCGGAATTCCCGTTCCATTAGGGCCATGGCGATGGGCGGGATGACGTCATCGACGTCGTGAGGTCAAAGGGAGTCCCGATCCACCCTTCAGCGCTGCCTGGCACTGATTGGCCAAGCAGCGCATGGGGTCTGTGGGGGGGTGGCGGCGCGGCGCGGCAGGTAGCGGCGAATCGGCGGGAAGCGGCGGTGATTGGTATGCACACGCAGCTAGCAAAGTGCTAGCTGCGTGTAGCAAAAAAAAATTATGCAAATCGGCCCTGCAGGGCCTGAGAAATGCTCCTGCACGGCTTACCCTGAACTGCGTTCGGGGTTACCGCCAGGAGGGTTAAAATATTGACAACAAAATTTCTGTTTTGGCCCACCTTGAGCTTGATTCACTAAAGCGTGATAACACAGTTATCACGTGTTAGAGCTTTTCACGCGCAAACCATTGTGTGAGCGTGTTGCACGTGGAAAGTTTAGTGATCGCGTGATAATTTTTATCACGCATACCGCTTTGCGCTTCACGCGATAAGCGTTTTTCACATGATAATTAAGGCTAGCACACCATACTTTGAATGCAAATTCCGTTTATTGCATTAATCAGCACACACTTGACAATTTTTGGGGGTAATTTTTTGGGGGTCCTTCTTCAGAAAAACTTCACAGCAGATCACAGCAAATCAGAGGTTTGCAAATCTATTACCTGATCAAACAAATCACATGCTTCTCCATGAGTTCTCCTAAGCATTGTCATCACTAATTGGCTCTCAGAAAGGCCGTTGTCCTGTGAGTCTATAGGTCTATGTTCAACCACTATTTTTACACTATAGCAAATATCTAGCGCTATTCCCTCACTAGAATTGGACTCATACACCAGCCCTATTCCCTAAGCTTTGTTAAACAGCCATTTAAAACAGCTTTATGAATTCAGAACTGATTGGCTGCCTAAATCGTGTGACAGACTGATCTTGCGTGTGTATGTGTGGGTGCAGGGCTAGCGCTTGCAGTAAGGCAAGGGGGGCAATTGCCCCAGGGCACCATGCACTGATGGGGCCCCCAACCTCCACCTCAACATCACTGTGGGTGGTCGCAGGGTTGCATTGTCGGGCCCCCTCCTTGCTGCCAAAAACCCCGACCTCCCTCCTAATTGATCCATTTTGACAGACCAATATACCTGCTAGTGGGGCCCCAGCTTGATAGCAGCATTTGTGTTTTACCTGGCTGTACCGGCTGCTGTGCTGGAGCTGCTTGCCGCCTATCTTCATTCAACTTCCTATGTGACCCGGCACGTATTATACATGATATGTTGCGCCGGGTCACACAGGAAGTTGAATGAAGACGGGCGGCAAGCAGCTCCAGCACAGCAACCGGGACAGCCAGGCAAAACACAAATGCTGCTATCGTGCTGGGACCCCGCTAGCAGGTATATTGGTCTGACAAAACGGATCAATTATGGGGGAGGTCGTGGTTCCCGTGGGGTGTATGGGGGCGGTAGCCAGCTAGATAAAATATTTCTGGGGAGATGGAGACCCCAGCTTACCTTTGCCCAGGGGCCCCATTGGTGGTTAAACCGGCCCTGTGTGGGTGTGATGAGCGTGACTATACAAAACATATTTTATGAGTAAATAAAGTAAGAAAAAAAAGAATTATCTAGTAAGCTTGTCAGTAAAAACTGGTTGCATATGAAACGGAACTAAGCCATAAAAATAGATACAATTAATACCATATTATGTGATTATTACATTCTAGAATATATATATATATATATATATATATATATATACACACACACACTCTCCTAAAGAATTATTAGGAACACCATACTAATACGGTGTTTGACCCCCTTTCGCCTTCAGAGCTGCCTTAATTCTACGTGGCATTGATTCAACAAGGTGCTGAAAGCATTCTTTAGAAATGTTGGCCCATATTGATAGGATAGCATCTTGCAGTTAATGGAGATTTGTGGGATGCACATCCTGGGCACGATGCTCTATTGACACCCCAAAGATGCTCTATTGGGTTGAGATCTGGTGACTGTGGGGGCCATTTTAGTACAGTGAACTTATTGTCATGTTCAAGAAACCAATTTGAAATGATTCGAGCTTTGTGACATGGTGCATTATCCTGCTGGAAGTAGCCATCAGAGGATTGGTACATGGGGGTCATGAAGGGATGGACATGGTCACAAACGATGCTCAGGTAGCCTGTTTTATTTAAACGATGCCGGGAACGGTGCAGGGAACCTTAGAGTTCAAACCCACTAGCACCCTTTTCTAAGCGCTAATAATTTAAAAAAGCTCTTGCTCATACAATGCTATGGGGGTCCGTGGGGATTCTATAAAATAACATCGCTCCAGTGGGATCACACCCATAGCATTACATTAGCAAGTATTCAAATCACAAAGCGCTCAGAAAAGACACCCTAGTGGGATCCAGGCCTAATCCTGTGTGTCTAGAGGTGCACACCTTGCAGCATTTGTCTCCAGCCGTTGGGAAGATTTTGTGGGTCTGGTGAGTTCAGACGCCCCCCCCCCCAGCATTCGGCCTCTGTTGCCTGATTGGTTCCCTTTTCGGTTGAGCTTCACAGAATTGGGTATCACGGCCTGATGAAGGGCGCATACAATTTTACAAAAAAGCCCGAAACGAACATGTGTCGTTGCCTTGAAGTTTAAAACCCGTAAAGCTACAACCATTGGTCAACTCAAATCTATCCTATGTATCTTAAAAACCAATCACTGTGATGCTGAAGAATCATGTGTTTTTGATGTTTTTCTATATGTGTCAATAAATATTTTTCAGAGTTTTTTTGCCTCTCTGAGATTGCATTAGTTTATATAGTCCTCTTCTAAAGTTAAAAATATGTCTAGAGGTGCATACACACAATCCAATTTTGATTGGCCAGTCAATGACCAATTTTACCACCTCCATGTTGTATGACAGCCAGCAAACTTCAAAATACTATGAACAGACTGTGTAGGTAAACCCTTACACTACATAGAGGTGGTAAACTTGGCCAATCAAAATGTGATATATGTACCAGGCTTAATGCTTTTGCCACAGGCCCTAAACAAGCATGAAGATCAGGTGTTTCAGACTTAAGGCTCATACACACATCAGACCATAGTCTTTGGAAAATGAAAGCTCACAGACCAATTTTACCCCCTTCGATGTCTCTTTATCACTAGAGTCTGCTTTATGTCATGTTGAGGATTCTATTGATCTTATCAATTTAGATAGGATGCCTGGGAAAGCCTCCTCAGTAACAGTTAAGGCATCTAATTACATTTATGTTTGCTAAAGAATGTTTCTCCTCTGTATGTCAGTGTATATAAGCTGTGTTTTTCAGTTTTGGTCAGGAACCAGTCCGACGAAGGCTTTTTATAAGTCGAAAGCTCACTGTTTATCCATCTCTAAGTTAGCCAATAAATGGTATCCAGAGCTGGGACAAGGTCCTCCAGCACCCAAGGCTGAGACATCAAAGTGCGCCCCTCCATCCCTCCAACCCCAGCTGTCACACACGGATTGCTATTAGACTAAGAGGGCCACAGGGCCCACAACCTCCCCAACACCTTAATATATAGTTATCTGGCTTGCAGTCACTGCTATGTATCCCCTTTTCTTATTTCTTTCTGCTTCATACACAATTAGGAATGACAGCTGAATGAATTGTGTGCCCCCTCCTACACTGCACCCTGAGGCTGGAGCCTCTCCAGCCTATGCCTCGGCCCGGCCCTGATGGTATCATCCTGATTCAAAACTCCATGTGGTATGAGAGCCATACCTACACAGTCTATTCTATGGAGCTGAACTCCCCATCAGACAGAAATCTTTGCAAGATGCTGGACACAAAGGCTATCATTCATAAAGCATTTCCACATGCGGAAATGCTTAATACCGGTGACTTTACCGAACACTCTGCAAAATCCCCATTCATAAAGGCTCTTTCCGCATGAAAAGCTGACAGAGCGATACATTTCTGCCTTGTGCGGAGTTTTTCTAGATTTATCTAGAAAAAGTTACCAACACGTCCATTCATAAAGATTAGAGCAAGCGGTATGCAGAAGGAAAATACCGCTTGGTCGACAGTAGCGATAGGCGGGCGGAATACGTGTAAATGAATGGGACGGACCTCCCAAGCAGCATCAGACAGAGGAGCGCACGGAGGGAATCGGGCAGCTTTTATCTTTCCGCATGTCTTCCGCCACGCTACCGCCAGCTTCCTCCAGAAAACCTCTGCACTTCTACCGCAACAGGCAACTTCTTTATGAATGACCACCCAGAAGTCTTAAGTACCGGTTGCAGAGAAGAACGGTGTTTTCCCACAATACCGACTGCACCTTTATGAATGATAGCCAAAGATGCTGTACAGACACAAAAGATCAGTATCTGCAAAAGATCCGTTCCTGCCAAAGATCCGTTCCTGCAAATTGCATTCATAGTCTATGAGATCTGCAGATCCTCATACACACCTTGTTTAACCGACAATCATCTACAGATCAGATCCACCAGGATGGATTTTCAGATCTGCAGATGATTGTCTGATCTGCAGATGAATGTCAGTTAACAAGGTGTGTATGATGATCTGCAGATCTCATAGACTATGAATGCAATTTGCAGGAATGGTTCTTTGGCAGGAACAGATCTTTTGCAGATACTGATCTTTTGTGTCTGTACAGCATCTGTGTGTGCAGCATCTTGCAAAGAGTTTTTTCTGATGGGGAGTTCAGCTCCATAGAATAGACTGTGAAGGTATGGCTCTCATACTACATGAAGGGTGGTAAGATTGGTCTGAGATCTTTCATTTTCCAAAGACTATGGTCTGATGTGTGTATGAGCCTTTAAGTCCGAATGGATTGGCCACATGCTTGTTTCAGGTGTTTAATTCAGGCACTAATGCAGTCAAAGAGATCAGCAAGGCTGCCAGAGAACCAGTAGTGCTTAAAAAGGAAACAAATATGGCAGCCTCTACAACCCTCTCACTTCATATTCCCTTTAAAGTGAACCAGAGGTGAGAATTATATGGAGGCTGCCATATTTATTTCCTTTTAAAGTGGATCCGAGATAAACTTTTACTCATTGCATAATTGTGTTCCTTTCATACAGTTTATAGGGCATTCCTCAAGCCAAATACTTTTTTTGTTTTGTTTTAATACTCTAATTACCTATAAACTAAACAAGCCTTGCCCACAGCTCCTTTTGTGCCTTGGCACCTTAGCAAGTGCTTATGGGAGCTCAGTCTGGGCAGGAGGAGGAGGAGGTTACTAGCCATTGATTTCAGAGGCAGAGGGGAGGAGCTGAATTTACACACAGGAAAGCTGATAGCATCTCCAGCCCTTAGCCTATGACAATGTGACAAACAGAACATGCCCTCATTGTATCACAGGAATAAATAATCATAAACTTTTGAAGATCTTTGCAGCTAGATATGCTGTGTAAACTAAACTTTAACAATTGCACAATGCCCAAACAGGGCTAGACCATAAGTACCAGAAACTTGGTCAATAGTAGACCTATCCCATGTACACAACAATATGATCGCTGTGGTAATACATGGGAGGTTTCCTGTCTCAGGTAATGAGAGATAAAAGACTGTATATGGTCAGTATTGGTATGAACACTACAGGGTGAGGGTCTTTGCTGATCCCCCCCCCCCCCCCCACTGGTCAACTTGTATTCCCCATGGGGTGTAGCTATCTCTGCCCCAGTGTCACCAATTGAGACCTACATCACAGTACAATTTCCTCTAAAAATTAATACCTATATAATGAGCACAATTGTGGCAGAAAAACACTGGGTGCAAGTTCCCCTAGTACTGGGGTGTGGTTTGCGCGCACACAGGTCGATGTAGATCAGCCACACTAGTTGCAAAGGACCCCATGGGGGTCAAGGATATAGGTAATCCTCCTTCACAGAAGGTAACTGGGGTAACACATATAAGTGGGTGCATGAGTGTCAATATTTACAGTGCTCTCAACAATTGTTTCACCCTAATACAGGGTGTCGTCAGGAGAAAATAGTGCACAGCATAAAAACCACAGTACAAAGATATCCCCACACCAAGTGTCAAAGTTTCCCCCAGCAATAGCCCAAGTCAGAGCTAATCGAGCTGTCAGCTGGATGTGCTTAAATAGCCACTACCCTGCCACACCCGATCTATCAGGTCCACCCCTTGCTTCTAAATTATCCATATTGCCTGTTGTGTAAACCTGCCTGTTTGCACAACCTCCCCACAGGGCTGCCCCATCCACAGCATGAGAGAACGGTGATTTAAGCACATCCAGCTGACAGCTCGATTAGCTCTGACTTGGGCTATTGCTGGGGGAAACTTTGACACTTGGTGTGGGGATATCTTTGTACTGTGGTTTTTATGTTGTGCACTATTTTCTCCTGACGACGCCCTGTATTAGGGTGAAACAATTGTTGAGAGCACTGTAAATATTGACACTCATGCACCCACTTATATGTGTTACCCCAGTTGGGTCCATCTAAAAATGGCGCAGGGAGAAAAATGGCGCACCGTTCTGCCGATAAATGTATCATAAAACGCTATTTACCGAAAATACATTAAAACGGTAAATAGCGTTTTATGCTACATTTATTTCAGCACGGTACGCCATTAAAGCATGCAGGGGCTGCGGGTCGCTAGTATAGGCAGCGGGGGTTGGGGGAGAGAGGCAGCGGACACTGGAGGGCATAGGCAGCGGACGAAGATGTGTGCAATTTGCATACATTACCTTGTCCCGGGCCGCCGCTCGCTCCTTCCCTCCGCTCCTGCACTTTCTAGTTTGTTTGCTGTAGTCCAGCAGCCGGCCAATCACCATGCGGAGACTGAAACCGCATGGTGATTGGCCGGCTGCAGGACTACAGTAAACGAATGGAGGAAGTGAAGGAGCGGAGGGAAGGAGCGATCGGCGGCCCGGGACAAGGTAATGTATGCATATTGCACACATCTTCGTCCGCTGCCTATGCCCTCCAGTGTCCGCTGCCTCTCTCTTCCCCCCGACCCCTCTGTCCTCAGAAATTTTTAAGCTTTATAACGCTATTTAGCGTTATAAGTGTAAGGCACACTGCCTGCGCCATTTTTTAACACTTATAACGCTAAATAGCGTTATATAATGCAAGTCTATGGGGCGCCCTTCTTATTCCCCTGGCGCTGTGCGCCATTTTTAACTGTCCCGACCCCAGTTACCTTCTGTGAAGGATCGTTACCTATATCCTTGACCCCCATGGGGTCCTTTGCAACTAGTGTGGCTGATCTACATTGACCTGTATGCGAGCAAACCACACCCCAGTACTAGGGGAACTTGCACCCAGTGTTTTTCTGCCACAATTGTGCTCATTATATAGGTATTAATTTTTAGAGGAAATTGTACTGTGATGTAGGTCTCAATTGGTGACACTGGGGCAGAGATAGCTACACCCCACGGGGAATGCAAGTTGACCAGTGGGGGGGGGGGGATCAGCAAAGACCCTCACCCTGTAGTGTTCATACCAATACTGACCATATACAGTCTTTTATCTCTGATCACCTGAGACAGGAAACCTCCCATGTATTACCACAGTGATCATATTGTTGTGTACATGGGATAGGTCAACTATTGACCAAGTTTCTGGTACTTATGGTCTAGCCCTGTTTGGGCATTGTGCAATTGTTATTTATTACCAGTACCTCCCATTCGGTAGTGTGATAAACTAATTTTTAGATAAGATATATAGACAAGTTACTTGTTATAGTTAGTTTTTCATCTCGGATCCGCTTTTAGCCATAGCAGTTGCCTGGCTGTCCTGCTGATCCTCTGCGTCTAATAATTTCAGCCATAGACTCTGAACAAGCATGCCGCGGATCAGGTGTTTATGACATTAACCTAAGTACTCACTTGAGATAAAAGTCTTTGGAAAATGAAAGATCTCAGACCAATTTTACCCCCTTCCATGTAGTATGAGAGCCATACCTTCACAGTCTATTCTATTGAGCTGAACTCCCCATCAGATAAAAATCTTTGCAAGATGCTGCACACATGCAAAAGATCAGTATCTGCAAAAGATCAGTTCCTGCAAAATGCATTCATAGTCTGATATCTGCAGATCCTCATGCACACCTTGTTTAACAGACTTCATCTGCAGATCAGATCCACCAGAATGTATCTTCAGATCTGCAGATGATTGTCTGATTTACAGATGAATGTCTGTTAAACAAGGTGTGTATGAGATTTGCAGATATCATAGACTATGAATGCATTTTGCAGGAACTGATATTTTTCAGGAAGTGATATTTTGCAGATACTGATCTTTTGCATGTGTACAGCATCTTTGTGTGCAGCATCTTGCAAAGATTTGTATCGGATTGGGGAGTGCAGCTCCATAGAATAGACTGTGTAGAGCAGGGCTGCCCAATAGGTCGATCGCGATCTACCGGTAGATCGCGACCGCCTGATTGGTAGATCACGGCCTCCTGGCCGCATCCCATTGAATTTTGTGGCCAGCAGCTGTAGAACGCGGCCGCTTGGCCGCGTCCTATCAGATTCTGCTGCTGGCCGCTGATTTGTTCAGGAGAGGAGAGAGGCGCGGCTGAGAGGCCAGGGCGGCAGTGTCATAGCTGGGGGGGGCGCTGGCAACACTTCCGCCTCCTCTCACGCTGGCCATTGGAGCGCTCCCTCAGAAGCCTGTGTGATGAAGGCTGCATGCACGAGGTGTCATGGCTGCGCGCACGAGGTGTCATGGCTGCCCGCATCGCTGCTGCACATGGCCTGTACGGGGAGGCCTGTACGGGGAGATGACAAGCCTGTACTGAGGGGGACCTATACCTAGCTAACCTGTACTGAGGGGAACTATACCTAGCTAACCTGTACTGAGGGGGACCTATACCTAGCTAGCCTGTACTGAGGGGGACCTATACCTAGCTAACCTGTACTGAGGGGGACCTATACCTAGCTAACTTGTACTGAGGGGGACCTATACCTAGCTAACCTGTACTGAGGGGGACCTATACCTAGCTAACCTGTACTAAGGGGAACTATACCTAGCTAACCAGTACTGAGGGGAACTATACCTAGCTAACCAGTACTGAGGGGACCTATACCTAGCTAACCTGTACTGAGGGGACCTATACCTAGCTAACCTGTACTGAGGGGACCTATACCTAGCTAACCTGTACTGATGGGGACCTATACCTAGCTAACCTGTACTGAGGGGACCTATACCTAGCTAACCTGTACTGAGGGGACCTATACCTAGCTAACCTGTACCGAGGGGGACCTATACCTAGTTAACCTGTACTGAGGGGGACCTATACCTAGCTAACCTGTACTGAGGGGACCTATACCTAGCTAACCTGTACTGAGGGGACCTATACCTAGCTAACCTGTACTGAGGGGACCTATACCTAGCTGACCTGTACTGAGGGGACCTATACCTAGCTAACCTGTACTGAGGGGACCTATACCTAGCTAACCTGTACTGAGGGGACCTGTACCTAGCTACGTTTCGGGGGGGGGGGGGGGGGGGTTGGTGCATTTAAAACGTCGATAGATCTCCTGGCCTCGGCGAATTTTAAAGTAGCTCGCGAGCCGAAAAAGTGTGGGCACCCCTGGTGTAGAGTATGGCTCTCATACTACATGGAAGGGGGTCAAATTGGTCTTTGATCTTTCATTTTTTAAAGAGAACCCGAGGTGTGTTTAAAGAATGTTATCTGCATACAGAGGCTGGATCTGCCTATACAGCCCAGCCTCTGTTGCTATCCCAAACCCCCCTAAGGTCCCCCTGCACTCTGCAATCCCTCATAAATCACAGCCGTGCTGTGAGGCTGTGTTTACATCTGTAGTGTCAGTCTCAGCTGCTCCCCCGCCTCCTGCATAGCTCCAGTCCCTGCCCCCGTCCCTTCCCTCCAATCAGCAGGGAGGGAAGGGATGCAGGCGGGGACTGGAGTTCTGCAGGAGGCGGGGAGAGCAGCAGACTGACACTATAGAGATAAACACAGCCAGCTCTGACAAGCTGTTTGTCAGCAGCGTGGCTGTGATTTATGAGGGATTGCAGGGTGCAGGGGGACCTTAGGGGGGTTTGGGATAGCAACAGAGGCTGGGCTGTATAGGCAGATCCAGCCTCTGTATGCAGATAATATTCTTCAAACCCACCTCGGGTTCTCTTTAAAGACTTTTATCCCAAGTGTGTACTTAGCTTATATATATATATATATATATATATATATATATATATATATATATATATATATATATATATATATGATTAGTTCTGACAAGATTAGCTGCATGTTTGTTTCTGGTGTGATTCAGACACTACTGCAGCCAAATAGATCAGCAGGGCTGCCAGGCAACTGGTATTGTTTTAAAAGGAAACTAATATGGCAGCCTCCATATCCCTATCACCTTGGGTTACCGTTAAAGAAATATGCCTACATTTTACCAGATATTTCACAAATAAAAAAACTTAATTTACAAATTCAATGTTTAAAATGACCAAAAAGAAAGCCTTATTTGTCCCCCCAAATATAACACAATAATTAATGAAATCTAAATTAACAATTCAATGTTAACACTGCAAAAGGCATGCTTGTTCTTGCTAACAAAGTTGTGAAATTCTCTTAGCCATGAAAGGGTTAAGCATGTGTTGATCAATTGAAATTGTTTGGCTCTTTTTTTTTTTGCTATTAGGAGCAATTCGACCCAGATTGCCTTTCAGAGCTTGTCAAAATGGAAGAAAATATGGGCAGGCCATCCGTTTTGCTGCGGTTGGTTTTAGCTAATCCAAAGACACAGCACAGCAGGGATAAAACTGCTGTATCCAGTAAAACGAGATCATGAATAATTAAAACCCTGTTATTAATGAACTTCCACTCCTTATGTAAATGAAACTGATTTCAAGTCTAATTTGTCAGATGGCTTTTTTTTTTCAATCTTCCTCTTTGTCTGAGACAAGGACTCCTCATAATGGGCTAAAGAAAGCAGAATACACAGACGCAAGGCTCCCTGCCTGGAGGAGTTTGATGTTTTGGGGCAGATTAATGGATATGGCTTATAAAATAGGTATATAATTCCATGCTATTTTGGTTTGCAGTTATCTGCCTATTACTAACCGTATTACCGATCTTAAAGGGAGACTTAAAGTGATCCTGAGACGAGAGGGGAGAAAGGTTTTATACGTACCTGGGGCTTCCTCCAGTCCAGATCGCACCCGTCCAAAGCCTCCTGGATTCCTTGGAAGCAGACCCATTCTCGGCGGCCAGTCGGTCGCACTGCACCTGGCCACATGCGCCCACCCCGCTCCTGTCGCTAGGAGTGTTCTTCCCATCCTCGGAAGCAAGACGGGGGAGCGTGCTTGGCCACACTGCACCTGCACTGACCGGCCCCAACTATAGGCCTCTTTCACAGTGGGACGATAAGGTCGCACGTTACTAAAAATGATAAGGCAGACTAACGCACAGCAATACAAAGTCTGTGCGACATTCACAGTGCACACGTTGCGTTGTGTGTGACGTGTAGCAATATTTAGAAAGTGCTGCATGCTGTGCATTTAGCAATAAATTTGCTGCGTTATGTATGTTGCACATGCTCAGTAATGTTTTGGTTTTTTTTAAAAAAATGTAACGCATGCGCGTTTTCATTCCATCAGTATGCAACGAAAACGGCACACCAAGACACACATAACGCAGTGCAAAATCACGTCCAATGTCATAACCTACATGCGCTGCGTTAGGGGCAGGTTGGGCGACTTTAACGTCGCATTAAACTCAATATCCCACTGTGAAAGAGGCCTAAGTCTAAATAAAAAACATAGTTGAACTTACCTGAGGCTTCTTGCAGCCACCTGGAGTCCTCCTGTGCCCACGACACTGGTCCAAGTCCTTCTGGCAAGTACGCGGCTACTGTGCATGCATAGTCCCGAGCCGTGCACACCCTGATATGCGCAGTAGTGATTTTCACGTACTGTGCATTCATAGAAATCTCCCAGCCACGGGATCACAATGAGGAGGCGCAGGCCAATTTAGCGGGGCTCGCTGCTGCTGGCCGGAAGGTCTTGGACTGGCATCGTGGGCACAAAAGGACTCAAGGAGGATGCAAGAAGGCCCAGGTAAGTTGAACTCATTTTTTCAATTAGACTTTAGACTTCCTTTAAAGCACACCTTAAGTAAACGCCGAGGGATATGGAGGCTGCCACATTTATTTCCTTTTAAACAATGCAAATTACCCGGCTGTTCTATTAATCCTCTGCCTCTATAGCCTGGTACACACTTTCTATTATGATTGGCCAATCACTAATTAATTGTACTACCTCCATGTAGTATAAAGGTTAACACATATTGAATACTATGAACAGATTTTGTAGGTAAACCCTCATACTACATGGAAGTGGGAAAATTGGAAACAGAAAATATGGAAAAAAAATGGTCCATGATACTGCACTTAGAGGCTGTACAGGCAGACCTTTGACTTCAGTCTAGATCTGCTGACATGTTAACATACTTTTCAATACAGGTACTCTCCCCAAACCTCCTACCCCTCTGACCAATAATCGGATCCCCAACAGGTTTGGTGACTCAGACTTCATCCTTTCCTCCTCCACCAGGACTCTCATCTCATTCTCCCCTTGACTGTCACCTCCCTTTGACAGACCCACAGACCAGAGCAGCAGTAGTGCCAGGGTTTACCTCTTCTATTGTCAGGGCCATGATGCACTCCAGCTTCTTCTTGGTCTAAATTTCTCAGCATGCCACGTCATCCAGCAAGCAGAAGACCGAGAGCAAGGACTTCATTCAACTTGCAGAAGAGCAAGCCTGAGAGCAAGACCCCCCTCCAGTCATTGGGGCTTCTTCACCATAACTACGCCACTACCACCATGGATCGGATGACACCTCAATGCCTGTGCTGAGCACTTACAAACACCCAACTGGTCCACAGGAGCAGCTGACAGGTGGTGGATAGTGGATACATAGTCTGCAGCTGCAAAGCTACCACCAACATCCAACACCAGACCAGCAGGTCTAGCAACCGCATAAAGCCCCAGACCAGCAGGTCTAGTAACAGCGTCCAGCCCCAGACCAGCAGGTCTAGTAACAGCATCCAGCCCCAGACCAGCAGGTCTAGCAACTGTATCCAACACCAGACCAGCAGGTCTAGCACCAGACCACCAAAGCTGGCTCCAGCATCCAGCAGCGGACTAGAAAGGCTGGCTCAAGTTTCAAAAAGCAGACCAGCAAGTCTAGCATTAGCATCCAACACTAGAACAGCAGGTCTAGACTAGCACCAGTACCGTATATCCAACACCAGATGAGCAGGTTTAACACCAACATCCAACAGCAGACTAGCTAGTCTAGCACCAGCATCTAGCACTAGAACAGCAGGTCTATCACCAGTATATCCAATACGAGTCTACCACCAACATCCAACACCAGACCAACAAGGCTAGCTCCAGCATGCAGAATCAAACCAGAAAATCTACCACCAGCATCCGACCAGCATAAAACAGGAGACCAGTAAGGCTGGCTTCAGCATCCAACACTAGATCAGCAAGGTTGGCTCCAGCTTCCAACACCAGAACAACAAAGCTAGCAGCAGCATGCAGCACCAAACCAGAAAATCTACCACCAGCACAAGACCAGCATCAAACAGGAGACCAGTAAAGCTGGCTCCATCATCCAAAAGCAGAATAGCAAGTCTAGCACCACTATTCACGAGTAAGGTTGGCTCCAGCATCCAGCACTAGATCTGCAAGGCTGGCTTCAGCATTTAACACTAGATCAGCAAGGCTGACACCAGAATAAGGCACCTGGCTAGCAAATCGTGCACCATCATGCCGGTAGTGCCCGAACTGAAATAGAGAAGCCAACAACTGACTCTAGCAGCCTAGGCAAGGTCAGCTAAACAAGGTCAACCTAAAGCTACACATTAAATAAAAATCACTCAGAACCCTAGTACATACTGATTATACCCTAGTAATACAAATGATTAACGTTGTCTCTACTGATCATTATAGAGAAGATGTGACTGACCCTCAACGACGGCAGCAAACGACCAATACAAACTACCTGCCTAATGCCTAAAACTAACATCCCCCCCCCCACAGACTTCCTACCTAATGCCTAAAACTAACCCTCCCACCCACACAAACTCTAACCCTCCACCGCACAAACAACCTAGGTAACGCCGCAACCCCCTCCCCCCATACACACACACACACACACACACTAGCCGAGATGCGGTAAGATCATCAGCATTAAAAAAAACAAACCATAAAATATTGGGCACCACAGAATAGCAGCATTTGGCCGCCCACGATGACCTATTTTTAGCGGGCTCTGGTACACCTTTGCCCGATGGATATTGGGTGCTCAAAATTCTTCTCTGGCACTCAAAGACCAATATTTTGTATTGGTGCCCATTTAATCCACTTGCCACATGTGCCCATTTTTCCTATTACCCCTGTAGCTACCTATGATGGGCAAGGAAAGTAAGAGAGAAGGGACAGCTGGGACAGCCACTACACTTGCGCTGTGGTTTGGTGGGGGTTTGTAGGTTCATGGAGGGTGAAGTCTAGGGTGCCAGGACATCTGTGCTTATAGGCTCCTGTGATGTAAATCCAGGACTGCACCTGTGTACATGTTCCAAATTTTCTCAAGAGTTTCGAGATGCCTGCAAACATTTATGCTTTACCTCTAAGGGAAATCACAATAATTCTCCATCACAACAAGTTTTATTCCTGGAGAAAAAAATATCCGTTATCAGAGTTTCACTGAAGCGACAGCGAAGTCAAAATATCAGAAAACGAGCAGAATAGGATTTATTGTCGAGCCCTTGGAATGAAATAAGCGTTATTTATTCAGTAGAGCTGTTTTGTACCGTGTTATGTTTCATGTTTAGACATTCTGCCAGCCGATACATTGATTCAAGACGTTGGTATTTTCTTTTTAGCTTTCTTTTTTACTTAACAAGTTACATTTTATAGAAAGACAAAGCAATTGGGAAAACGGTACTTGATTTATACGAGTTTCCATAGCGAAGGGTCCTGCAGTCTCTCGCCTCCGCTGAAAAGAGTTGCCAGGCAATCTTTCATACTGCAGAATTGCAGTGAGCCTCTACAGACAACCAGTAGCTGCCCTCCAGTTCGGTATTTTTGCAGTCGAATGAGGCCACAATCAGACGTCTGTGTGGTCAATAGAGCTTTTGATATTTACTCTTCTCAGAAGATGACGAATGATGAATGGCTCTCCCTGCCACCGCTCAAATTCTGGTGGTGTAAAATACTATTACCCTTTGCGGGATAGTGAAGTGTAGCAAACAACAAATTTAACGAATGTGAATTTACTGCAAATTTTTGCGAATTAGCCATTAAATGGCAGGTGAATGACCGCAGACTTTAGCGGTTAATAGCAAAGCCCCGATATGTGCTAGAAATATCTTTAAAGTTCCCTGCAGGGCTCCCCATTGGTTCCTTAAAGAGAACCAGAGGTGGGATTTACTTATGTTAGTGGGGCACAGAGGCTGGTTGTGCACACTAACACCAGCCTCTGTTGCCCCATGGTGTGCCTCCAGGACCCCCCTGCGCGCCGCTATAGCCCCCGCAGTGCTGGCGACATGCAGCGTGTCGCCAGCACAATGTTTACCTATATGCTGTCTGTCAGCGCCGCTCCCCCGCCTCCTCCGTATCGCCGCTACCCGCCCACGTCCCTTCCCTCCCACTGATTGGAGGGAAGTGACGTGGGCGGGTAGCGGCGATACGGAGAAGGTGGGGGAGCGGCGCTAACAGACAGGAGAAGGTAAACATTGTGCTGGCAACACACTGCGTGTCGCCAGCACTGCGGGGGCTATAGCGGCGCGCAGGGGGGTCCTGGAGGCACACCATGGGGCAACAGAGGCTGGTGTTAGTGTGCACAACCAGCCTCTGTGCCCCACTAACATAAGTAAATCCCACCTCGGGTTCTCTTTAAAGTGAACCGAGCATCAGTTTTAACACCCAGTGCAGCTCTATAGCAAATTAAAAATGCATTCTAAAAATGTAGTTTATTATTAAAAAAAACTTTCGTTTTACCTCATCTTTTTACATTTAAGGGTTAAATTACATACTTCTTGCGTCCGTGAAAGGACCTGCGGATGGAGATCAACAGATGATGGAAGGCTGATAAGAAATCACCTCATTAGACTTAATTGACCACAAACAAACCCTGAGCCTTCCCCATTGTACTTCAAACAGTAAACATAAGACGCACTTGAAGAATTTCACACCTAGCCTGGATAAGACATTGTAAAAGCAGCAGGAGTTTTTTAACTCCTGAAACATGGCAGCCCTTTCAGCTATTTGAAGCCAGGAGCTGCTTAGATCACTTTAACAAACCAATGGGGATCAGGAGGATTTCCACTGGTTTTTTAAAGTGTACCAGAGATCAACGTTTAGTCAGAATCGATACTTACCCGGGGCTTCCTCCCGCCCAATAAACACGTGTGAGTCCCTTGCTGTTCTACCACGGTCTGCCGTTCAGCTGCGTATGTATGCACAGTAGACCTGGACTGACGTCACTGGGCAGGTTACCGGGGCTGATCACTGCTAAACGGCAGACCGCAGGAGGACGGCGAGGGACTCGCTCGTTTTTATGGGGCTGGAGGAAGCCCCGGGTAAGTATCGATTCTGACTAAACGTTGATCTCTGGTTTCTTTCAAGGAACCAATGGGGAGATCTGGAGGAAAATTTAAAGATGTTTTGCTCTCAGCTATACTTAGTAAAGCTGAGAGCACCATCCTATGTGGACGCTCCTCTACCCGCTCCCGCTGTCCTCCCCACCTGCCCGCACCTATCGCACCCACCCATGCTGGCACCCAAGAGTGCACTAGGTGCCTGCATGGGTGGGTGACAGGTGTGATGGACGGGGAGGACAGCGGAAGCCGGCAATGGAGCATCGGTAGGACAGCGCTCTCATCTATACTTAGTATAGCTGAGAGCAGTAGCGGGGGCATCGAGTGTGGCTAGAGTGTGGATGGAGTATATTGGCGTGGGATCATTTCCAAGGATATTGGCGTGGGAACTTTTTTTTTTAAGGTAAGTATTCATGGTTAATTAAGACAATTAAAGGATTTTATTCGATTTTTTTCCTTATAACCCATTGTGGAAATGGGTAAGGGGTACCCCTACACTCATTTCTCCTGGGAAGGGAGCAGGCATCTGAGGGTCCCAGATGCCGACATGAACACCCCCAGGATGTTGAAGGCCCTCACCTCCTCCTGGGGCACCAGAGGTGGGGAAGAGCCCTTTGTCCATGGATTGCACAAGGGCTCGGGGGAGGGGGGGGGGAGGCTTGGCTGCTCCTCTCCAACAGAACACCCCCATACCATGGACCATGTGGGCTGGTATAGCTCAGGTTGCAAAGCCCTATGTGGCCAGAGCTCCGCATTCTGGCTATCCCAGCCTGCATAGGAGACAAGGGGTTAAAGAGGCTTGGGAGGGGGGATCCCACGTCATTTTTTTCATATTTCCCACACTCTGAACATATATCTAAAAATAAATACATTTATATACATGTTAATACATTATATGTCACTTTACCACAGTAACTTTGCTACTTTTTACCTTTCTAAGGTCTTGCCCTATGATCAGTGGCGGCTCCAGCCCCAGCTGTCATGGTATGAGCCCCTCCGAAAGCCCCCCTGCCCTGGCCTCCGACTCCCGTATTTGCAGCCTTGCAGCAGGATTCAGGAAGGCGGAAAGGGCAGACGGATCCTCGGCAGACAGAACAGAGCCGCAAGGGCACGTCCGTGGTGCTTTAAATTTGTGTGACGTGACGACCTTCCGTCACGTCACACGCACGCTGTGCCGCTCAGCCTCAGTGACTGTCTGAGTGACAGTCTCGCCGTGGCCCAACCTGCCCGCCCTGCCCACCCAGCCCACCCAGCTTCAGCTAGCTAAGCTTGAGTTGCACTCTGCACAGCAGTACTAGTCCGAGCCAGCCAGGCCGAGTCGTGGAGCAAGGACAGCCTGGACAGACAGGAGTGAGGTGCGTAGGACAGAAACGAGGTGTGTAATAACTGTAGCATGTAATCGAAAATTGCTGGGGATATTTTTTATTTATTGTCATGTGCTCCTTTGAGCCCCGCCTGCCAGCCATTGAGCCCATTTTGAGCTCCGCCAAAAATCTGAAGATGGAGCCGCCACTGCCTACGATCGGAAATAGGAAAGGGCAGCAGGTGCTACCGGTTGAATGAAGATGAGAATGCATGAATGAGGAGGGTAGTGCTTGTGCCGGGAAAGTGAACGGTAGTAGAGCCGGATCATCAACAAGGCAAGCCTAGGCAGTTGCCTAGGGCCTGGAGAGAATCTAGGGGCCTGATGAATGCTAGCCCCCACTAAACCTTACTAAAAGATGGTAGGCGACCATCAGTGGTAGGCAAAAACTGCTACGTTTCCTAGGTCCCCATTTCATTCGCCGCCGCGCACACACACACACACTGCGCACACACACACACACACACACACACACTGCACACACACACACACTGCACACACACACTGCGCACAAACACACTGCACACACACACATATTACACACACACTGCTCACACACACATCACACACACACACATACAAACACACATTGCACACAGACACACATTACACACACACACTGCGCACACACACACTCTACACACACATCACACACACATGCACAAACACACACACTGCATACGCACACACACTGCGCCCACACATATTACACACACACACACACACACACACACACACACACACACACACACACACACTGACCCCACACACACTGCACACACACACACACACAAACTGCACACACAGCACAGACACATACACATTACACACACACTGCACACACACTGCACACACACGCACACACACACACACACACACACACACACACACATCACATCACACACACACACTGCACACACACACACTACACACACACACACTACACACACACTGCACACAGACACATACTCACTGCCCACACACTGCGCACACACACACATTGCACATATCGCACGCACACACACACACACACACCACCCACCCACACACACAGTCACACACACACACACAAGACACACACACACACACACACACACACACACGATTTCCTGTTCGACTTTTTCAGCTTTACATGGACCCTTCCAGGTAGATGTCACTGCAGTATCCAGGTTGATGCCATGACTATATTTAAATACTTCTGTTTCTGAGATCATCACTCCTTTATACTTCCTATGCAGCACTGGAAAAAAAATCTTCTCAAATACAATCACGAGTTGAAAACAGCATAATTGCTCTACCTCAAAGTCCCTTTAATGAGTTACAGGTCTGTATTGAACTATACTCAAATATTTAAACTAGCGAACAACTGCAATGGAGGAAGCAGAGAGTCACCTTAGACCACCTAATCGCCAGTTTAATGTGCCACTTGTTAAAAGTGCATCAAGTCAAATCAATACGGGAAGACAGAAAAAAAGCTTTGTGGATGTCCACTGGTTGTGTTAATGTAGTTAATTAACAGCTCGTTGAACAAGGTTATCAAAAGTAACCCCTTTCTGAATCACCAAAGTGCTTGCCTTGTGCTGTGTGTGTTTTTAACAAGTTGGTGTGAAAACAGGTGTTTATAGCTCTTTTTGTGTTTCCATGCTATATCGTCCTTCGCCTTTCACAAACAAAAAACGTGTTTTGCTTACACACTCCATTATACGGAGTCAAATAAATCGCTAACTGGTTGTTTTATTGGCTTTTAATCATTTACTTCTGAACTTCCTTTCAGAGGGAACCTAAACTCATTTACTTAAAGTTTATTTAAGCATACAGCAAAAGCAAATACTGTTAATGGGGCTCTGAACTGGGTAAGAAATAACTGAAAGAAATAAAAAAAAGTGTTAAGGGCTATACAGACGAAAGGCTAAAAGTGCCATCCAGGGATTTTGGCAGCTGATCGACCAAGAGAAAGAGACAGATCTCTCTCTGATTGGAGATCTGTGGTCGCCAAAAACCGCAGGCCGATTCCCAATCGGTTACAGTATGAAATAGTTTGGGAATTGGCCTATCTCCTCATCCAACCACCCACCGCCACTGTCTCCTCTAGTGTAAAATCAGACAACTCCACCCCCCCCCCCCCCCCGATACCCTTGCATGAATACTTTACCTGTCATGTCTGCTGCTCTCTTCATCATACATACGCGCCCCACGGGGTTGCCGGCCCGGCGTAACGTAGGTGCGAGTGTGATGTTGCATGGGCACCAGGTAGGCACATTTTACACTAGGGGGATAGCGCTGGGGGTTTGTCGCGTACATCGCTAGTCCCGATATTGCACACCATTAACCGCCGTGCACCCAATCGAGCATGTCGGCCCTAGATTTTGTAGCATGTCTAATCGATATATGCGACCAGTTTTTCCCTGAAATTGGTCGCATCGACAATCGGGCATGCTCTTGGCGGCACCGATTTCCATCTCGCCTGAGGTATGGCCACCTTAAAGCTTTGTACACACTCATGACTAGAGTCAGCTGAGGCGGCAGATGACAACCACCTCAGCTGATAGTCACACGTGTAAACAGAGGACTCCCGCCAAGTCGTTTGTGCATGCCGATCCCCTGCCCGCCACGTGACGTCAAGTACGGGCCGCTCTGTCATCCCTCAGCCACCCCACATAGCAGCAGAACGCAGTTGTGTAGCTGAACACATAAGAAAAGGAAGTCAACATAGTCCATAGTCCTCTTACTAAAACTTACCTTAAATATTAGTGAGTGTGGTTCCATAAAATGAAGCAAATCACAACATAAAAATGGGAAAACAAGTCATGTGGGGGATTTAAGAACACATTATTGTTCATTCATTCACTATTTTTTTTTTTTTACATTTTTTTATAAATTCCCCTTCTTAGTAAGAGGGCTTTTTGGTCCTCAGCGGTTCTGGATCTCCATAAGTTATCTACAGATTGCCCAGCTCATGGTTAACCAAAACTCCTAAGTAGTGTGTAAGGGGCTGAAAAAGACCAAAAAGCCTCCTTACTAAGATAATATGAAAAACAGAAGTTTGTCTTCTTAAAGAGGCACTTAAGTGAGGAAAAAAAATTGAGTTTTACTCACCTGGGGCTTACCTCAGCCCCCTGCAGCTGATCGGTGCCCACGACGAGTCGCTCTGATGCTCCGGGTCCCGCCGGCGGCCACTTCCGGTTTCGCCGTCAGGACCCGTCAGGCTGGGGAACGCGGCTCATGCTACGCGTTCCCAGCCAAAATAGCACCCCTATGCGGCCATATGTCCGCATACGGGTGCCTATGCGGACATATGGCCGCATAGGGGGTGCTATTTTGGCTGGGAACGCGTAGCATGAGCCGCGTTCCCCAGCCTGACGGGTCCTGACGGCGAAACCGGAAGTGGCCGCCGGCGGGACCCGGAGCATCAGAGCGACTCGTCGTGGGCACCGATCAGCTGCAGGGGGCTGAGGTAAGCCCCAGGTGAGTAAAACTCAATTTTTTTTCCTCACTTAAGGTTCACTTTAAAACATAAGTTATGTGGATTCAAAATGTTTTTTTGAAGAGTATGCACTTCAATCTTACTGCCTGTAGGTGTCTCTGTTGCATCTATTGCAGTTTCCAAGGAGTGTATGCAATAAACTGGCATTAAGCAGAATTACGTCCCTAAGGTCTTACCGCACGATAAGTAGAGCATAATGCATTGCATGCAATGTAATGTATTGCATTCTGCTCTACTCATCGCATGCTAAGACTTTATGTACGTAATTCTGCTTAGCGCAGTTTATCACATCTGTTGCCATTATTTTAATGTATTGGTAAAATGCCAACAATTACTGCAACACTTTACACAGTACATTATTAATCAAGTCACGTCTTTGCCTGTCACAATCTGTGCCCACTGATGTAAAGACCACGGAGACTCTTTCTGAAAATGTGGCAATCTAAACAAGGATATCCACTTTATGGTTTTACGCATATCGAAAAGCTAAATACTCACTTGAAAGTTGATCGGGGAACCTCACAGCGACATCTCCCGATGAACATGCGGGAACACACAACATCACGAGATGGCATATGACGGTCACAAACGGGAAGGCCAACGATCACGATACTTTGCGTGGGTGTTGTTGGGGAAGCCATCGTGATGGTCATTATCGCCAAAGGTTGTTCGCGTAATCATACACCTGTACCCACGTCATGAGATTGCAGAAACAATCACGTTGCATAGTAGGTACGGGCTTTAACCTCCTGCCGACAATCTAACATGGAATAGTGTTGGCTCCCTCTTTCTTCCGCGACGCATATATGTGTCATCTCGTGAGGAACAAGATTTGACGGGAGCTTGCATGAGCGCTAGGGATGCTCATTCGGATTCCACGGAAATGCAATTTCCGAAATTCCGATCGGAAATTGCATTTCCGCATCGGAATGCGGAAATCGGTAATGCAAGTGTGTTAGGCGGATTTCCGCCGGAAATCGCGGAAATTCCGCCGGAAATCGCGGAAATTCTGCCCGACTTTGACATCGATTTTCTCAAAAACTATAATGTCTTTTTGAAAACTTTTTTTTGCATCTTGTTCAGGAGATTCTGCTTAATAAACCCTGAAAATTTGGTGTTTCTAGGACTTACGGGGGCTTTCCTATTAACCGCTAAAGTCGGCAGATTTTTACTGTAATGTAAAATGCAGAAAATCCGCATCTGCCTATTTTCTGCATCTACATTACAGTAAAAATCCGCCGACTTTAGCGGTTAATAGCAAAGCCCCCGTAAGTCCTAGAAACACCAAATTTTCAGGGTTTATTAAGCAGAATCTCCTGAATAAGATGCAAAAAAAAGTTTTCAAAAAGACCTTATAGTTTTTGAGAAAATCGATGTTAAAGTCGGGCGGAATTTCCGCGATTTCCGGCGGAAATTCCGCATTGGAATGCGGAAATTGGTAGCGGAAAGCGGAATCGGTATTTGGCAATGGCGGAATGCGGATTTACCGCGGAATCGGAAATTGGCATTTCCGACCATCCCTAATGAGCGCTTGCGCTTGCTCCCTTCAGCGTGCAGAGCAGGCCCCTGCAATCAGCCTGCCAGCCAGTGATCAGCGCTGGCAAGTTTTGTTTTTTTTTTAATTGTAATTTAAGTATTTATATAACCCTGACATCTTCTGCATCGCTGTACAAAGTATATTGTCTTGTCACTTAACTGTCTCTCACAAGAGGGGCTCACAGGTGGCCACAGGATTGATGGGCTGGTTGGCCTTGTACAGTCGGGGGGCAAAGTAAGAGTTATACCTGAACACGGGACCCCCTGCTGGTGACATAATGTATGATTATGTCCGACCGAATACTCTCACCTGAATGTTGCTGAACTTATGCAATTCCTGCTAGATTTGGTACTGCAGACACAGTTGTATATTATTACACTTGTATGGTTGATGAGCTGTTTGTGGACCATATAAAATGGCGGATTGCAGGCTGGGAGTGAGCATTTTGTGTGTTTGCAGTCAGCAAATAAAGTGGCAGGGGGGTGAATCCCCTGGTGGGGGGAACACCAGAGTTCACCTGTACTCTCCAACTTGGTGTTGCATGGGGACTTTTGGGGTCCCGGGCGGTGGCAGAGCTCGGAGCCCCTGCCTGCCATGTGCACCAGCATGTGTGTTTTTAAATTTTTATTTGCATAGTCACGCATACAGATGGGACAGTCAGAGATCTATAGGACTAGCACAGCAGGAAATGGCTGGAGAACGAGACCTTGGCCAGTTAATTATAAGAATATTGTCTGGACATCAGAAAATCAAGGGGCTCCTACACCAAGAAGAAAAACTTCTGCCACTGAATGCCCGCACAGGAGTGAGAGAACATCTGTGCCTGGCCTTGGGTTTGGGAAACAAAGTCCACGAGGGACACAAAGAAATATGTAAAAAAAAATTCTGAATGGGATTTTCAACACTTAAAACAACATATTCAGAAAATTTGCTGAGTACATAAATCTTGCCAACTGTGTTGACAAGGTCCAGGGATTCCCACCGGTGAAAAAAAAATGACCTAAAGCATAATATGAAAAAACCCCAATGGCTTATGACAGATTGTTAGGTAAACATGGAGAATTAAGTATGGCAGCCTTCATTTTTCATCTCTGAATGGGCATTTAATGTGTGAACCCCAATGACCCGGCCTCTCCCCCTTCTCGCTTTAAAAACATCGGCTTAACACGTCAGAAATAGATTTTTGGTAAACAATTAGTTCGGTATGTGGTCACTTTAATATTGCTTGGTTAGAGTCACATCTGGAGGGAGAAGGCTGAAATGTTCAATAGTGTATTAAGTCCTCAGTATAACATGACCTCTGAACTCTCGAGACCTCAGCACTCACCTCTCATAGTTGTCACACTAGGCTATCTCTTATTTCTCTTACAGGGATTTACTAAAGAATTTAAGCATATTTCTAATAGTGCATTAGAATAATGGCTATTTAAAGAGTCACTGTAGAGACGTATAGTAGAAATGCAGTAAATTATTCAGGATCTCCACTTTTAGGGTAATTTTCCTGGTTTCAGCATTAGAATTACTTCCTATTTAGGGATGGTCTGAAGTAATTATTTCCAATTCTGTGTAAATTCCGAATTCCACAAATGCCAACTTTCCTTTTTCCAATTTTTGGATTTTCCGATTTTCTTTTTTCCGATTTTCGAAGAGTATTTTATTAGTCATTTTTTGCATCAGAGAATACAATAAATTGAAAAAACATCGAAAAAATGGAAATCGGAAAAAAAAAAAGGAAAATCAGAAAGTCTTGTGATTGGTCTAAAATTACCACGGTGATCTAATTTTTGCAGAAAAATTCTACATTCTCTGATCGGTCCAGTGCTTCTGAGGTCAGTAATTGGGCTAAAATGATTGAGTTGCGGTAAGTTGGATTTCTGCCTAATTCCATTTCCGTTTTTCTGATTTTCGAATTCTGATATTTCCAGCAGAATACCGCTAATGGAAAAGCAGAGGTTCTGAAGACAGATGAGCACAGCACGGTGGGCAACACAGGGCAGGTAATGTATAAATGCACACAGGGGGTACGTTCATACACTGGGGGACAGTGGCAGATGGGGTAGACTTGGCCGTTTCCTGAGAGTTTTCAAGCTGAAATCGTTTGGGAATTCTCCTGTGGTGTATCGGCAGACAACAGATCTCTCTCTAATCAGATTTGATCAGGGAGAGATGTGTCTCTTGGTTGAATCTGCCCGTCATCTTTAAATTTATGGCTACCTTTATAGTATAGATAATGTCCACATTTTGTAAAATAAAATAATATTATTCCCCAGAGTTTTCCTTCCTTAGACAAAAGAATTTCTCCTGTATCAATTATTATTGTAATTATTAAAATAACTTTTTCTTCTTACTTTAACTACCTAAAGATCACGTAATGCCAATGTGCGCAGCCCCAGGACCGCCTAACGCCAATTGGCGTCAAGTCCTGGGGCTGGCTTTTGCAGGAGATCGCGCGCTGATGCGTGCGCATCTTAACTCTGCTATCAGTCTCACAGCAGCGATTGCCGCTAGGAGACTGTTAGATGGCGAAACCGCCGTCTATTTACTCGGTACAGCGCTGCAATCTAAGGCAGTGCTGTAGAGGGGACAGCTGTGTCACTTGGCAGTCCCCTCCAGAGGCAGGAAAGCGATCCGCTGTGATAGGCTGATGGTGGGAGGGAGGGAAAGGGGGGGAAAAAGTAAATTTATTTAAAAATAAATAATAAAACATTTGTAAAAAAATAAACAAACGTCCTGGGGGGCGATCAGACCCCACCAACAGAAAGCTCTGTTGGTGGGGAGAAAAGTGGGGGGGAGGGGGAAATCACTTGTGTGCTGAGTTGTACGGCCCTGCAGCGAGGCCTTAAAGAGGAACTCCAGAGAAAATAATGTAATAAAAAAGTGCTTCATTTTTACAATAATTATGTATAAATGATTTAGTCAGTGTTTTCCCATTGTAAACTCTTTTAAATCCCTGATTTACATTCTGACATTTATCACATGGTGACATTTTTACTGTTGGCAGGTGATGTAGCTGCTGCATGCTTTTTTGGCAGTTGGAAACAGCTGTAAACAGCTATTTCCCACAATGCAACAAGGTTCACAGACGGGAAACTGCCAGGAGTACCTCGGTCCTCAGAGTTTCTTGTGGGAGGGGTTTCACCACAATATCAGTCATACAGCGCCCCCTGATGGTCTGTTTGTGAAAAGGAATAGATTTCTCACGTAAAAGGGGGTATCAGCTACTGATTGGGATAAAGTTCAATTCTTGGTCGGAGTTTCTCTTTAAAGCTGCAGTGGCCAATTCAGTGAAAAATGGCCTGGTCTTTAGGTGGGTTTAACACTGCGGTCCTCAAGTGGTTAAATATAATTACAATGCAAATAATGTATTCTTTATTGTTATCTTATTATACAATATATGCTATAGATTGTATAATATATAATTGTATTACACAATATATACTAAGTTTGATAACAAAGAACTACTTTAAACCACCAGCAGAAGACATTTTTGGTATATACAGTATTTCTTAAATGACATTTTTTTAAAATATATTTTATTCAGGATATCTAATCATTTTTTTTTTTTGCCATATTTAAGATTTTCATTAATGGCATTTTTTATAGATAAGACTAGTTAAGGTGACATAACTTACACAAAGGACGTGTGAAAATACAGATTTTTTTTTCAATATACTATATATGATTATACCGAGATATTAATGCACCTGAACAAATACACTCTAAAAGGTGTCCCATATTGCTCTGGTTTATTTTAGCACCTATATTTTTCAGACCTTCTACTTTATGGAAAGTTCTTGGTGTGGAAAGTAGGAGTGTGTTTTAACCCCTTTTCCACAATTGTTTCGTCTCTTTTTTTTTTGTCTGAATGTTCTACGAAAGGATTAATAAAAGTATCTAAGATATAACATGGCAGTGGGTTGTGGATACTCTGGTCAACTGGTCAAGGGAATTCTTGTTTTGGATGATGTTTATTGTTGTTAGAGATGTTTTCGAAACTGTTTGTGAACAGTTTTGCAGCGGACAGTTATGGGCAGCCTGGCTCTGTACTAGTTCTGGGTCGCTAGATCCCTCAGTAGTATGCAGGCGCTGGCCCGGCAGTGCGCGTCGTTGACCGCGCACCTGTGGCCGGTCACGCACTGTGCATGAGCGTGACGTCATATGCGCAGAGCATGCTCGGCCAGACGGCCACATAGCACGGCCGCATGTTGTCAACGTAGCTATAGCAGCGATGCTATAGTCCCAGCTGGGAATTTCAACGGTAGAAGGGCCAGCTGTCATTCAGCTTGCCCTGTGCCCAGCTGACTGGCAGCGTACTCAATCATATGGGCAGCACGGTGGCGTAGTGGGCAGCACGGTGGCGTAGTGGTTAGCTCTCTCGCCTTGCAGCGCTGGGTCCCTGGTTCGAATCCCAGCCAGGGCACTATCTGCAAATAGTTTGTACGTTCTCTCCGTGT
Source organism: Hyperolius riggenbachi (assembly GCF_040937935.1). NCBI lineage: Eukaryota > Metazoa > Chordata > Amphibia > Anura > Hyperoliidae > Hyperolius > Hyperolius riggenbachi. Next base: position 39,667,134 of record NC_090651.1, on the reverse strand, counting down.
CTGCGTGGGTTTCCTCCGGGCACTCCGGTTTCCTCCCACATTCCAAAAACATACAGATAAGTTAATTGGCTCCCCCTAAAAATTGGACCTAGATTACAGTACTTACACTACATAATATAGACATATGGCAATGGTAGGGATTAGATTGTGATCTCCTTTGAGGGACAGTTAGTGACAAGACAATATATATATATATACACTGTACAGCGCTGCGTAATATGTCGGCGCTATATAAATACATAATAATAATAATAATAATATGCCCAGGTACAGCCACCAGGAGTATTGAAATAGTGTCACCACTCACTTATATGAGTAAATGCAGAGCTGAGCACTGGCTCAACACATTTCGTGAACGTTTATTTCACTTCCTCAGGAGGTGTCCGCCCCTCAATTGAGCCTATTTCACTGTTGTACCCTTTCCGATTCACCACTCAGGATTGGACAACACAGGTTTCATATGGTGCTTATTCTAGATACTTACAATCTGTAATGGAGGCCACAGACATGAAAAGGATCATCAAAGAAGGGAGATTCCCCATCCATTAATCAGCATACTCATCTTAGATTGATCAGTGTAATGAGTCAATGAGTATCAATCCGCAGTACATGGTTGGAATGGAAGATCAGAGTGTCCTTGGACCAAAGTATCCACTGGAGCTGGGAGAAGAAATCGCTTATGATTTCCAGTGATATGAAGGCTGGAGAATCTTCGGTAATTGGTGTTGTCTGTCCAGACTTGTAGTAGTCACGGTGTCCGGAGTCTTAGCTTATCCATCATACACACATCTGCTACATCTTTTTATGATAATCCACAGCTATGCAAACATCTCCCTAAAAGCTTTTGCATGACCAGTATTTGGGCACTTGTACAATTAACAGATCATTAACTGTACTCTTTGTCGATAAAGAAGTATTGCTCTTGGTTTTTCTGTGCTTTGAAAAACTTGGTTCTACTGTTCGGGCTGTGACCTTTGTGAGTATATTCTGATGGAGATCCCCCCCCCCCCCCCCCCGCCTCTGTGCACTAACTGCTTTACTTCAGTGTTTCTCAACATTATTATAGCATGTACCCCTTTTATTAAAGTGGACCTGAACTCAAAACGTCCTTTCTGCTCTAAAAGATACACAACAGCATAATCACTTTTAAAGGGGTTCTGTTTTGGGTTTCTGAGAAGAAAAACAGACCCTTACCTTGGGCTTCTATCAGCCCCCTGCAGTGGTAATGTCCCACGCCGTCCTCCTCCCATCTGCTGTTCTCCGCCGCCGGCCCCGGTCTAAGCGGCATGGGATCCAACTGCGGCTGCGCTACAGTGGCCGCGCACCCGCTCGCTTCCGCCTGCGTCATCGGAAGCTTACTGCGCAAGCGCAGTACAAGGCTCCGTTGTACTGCGCCTGCGCAGTAAGCCTCAGATGACGCGAGCGGAGGCACGGCAACGCGCATTATTCGTCTGTGTGACAGCCGAATAATAGCCCGGTGCCGGCTGCGGGGAACGGCAGATGGGAGCAGGACGGCGTGGGACATTACCACTGCAGGTGGCTGATAGAAGCCCAAGGTAAGTGGCAGTTTTTCTCCTCAGGAACCCCCACAGAACCCCTTTAAACAAAAAACATTTCTTTGTTACAGCCAATAAAAATCCTAAAATAAATCTGCACTGTTTCTACTTCCTGATTCATGGAAGAAGACATATTGTTAACAGCCAACAGTTAACTTTCAAATGAGCTTATCTGCCATCTCTGCCATGGCAGTCATGTGACACAGGGATAGATCAAATTACAACTAGTGATTAGACACAAATGAGAAGGAATGAAAGAGGCTAAACCCTCTAAATACATACAGGGTGCATTTCTCTACGTTTTCCTTATGTCCTTTGCAAGAGCTCAGGTGCACTGGCTAAATAACCCCCTACTGTTAGCAACATCGTCTTATGTTCCTCTTGATGCATGTATATGTTTTAGACGTACTCTATAATTGTGTGAAATTGATTTTCAAAGATCGTTTAACCACTTCACCACTGGGGGTTTTCCCCCCTTATGGACCAGAGCAATTTTCCCGTTTCAGCGATCCTCCCTTTTATTCACCAATAACTTTATCACTACATATCACAACTAAATGATCTATATCTTGTTAAGCATGATTTTATTCTAAATGCATTTTAGTGGGAATAATAATAAAAAAATGGAAAAAAAATATTTATTTCTCAGTTCTTGGTCATTATAGTTTTAAAATAAAATGTGACTAAAAGCCACACATTCTATTTGCCCATTTGTCCGGTCTATGCAATGTTTAAATTATGTCCCTAGTACAATGTATGGCAACAATATTTTATTTGGAAATAAAGGTGTATTTTTTTCATGTTGTTTTTTCAGGTTTGCGTCCATCACTAATTACAGGCCCTTACTTGCAAAAATAACAGTAATATTACCTTATGACATATTTAAAAAAGTCCCTAAGGTAACTATTTATGTATTTTTTTAAATACCTTTTATTTTATTTTGGAAACTATGGGAGAGTGGGGGAGGGAAGAGGTTAATTTTAATTGAAGATGCATGTATTTGTATGTAATGTAATGTATTAGAGTGTAATTTACTATTTGTTCACTAGATGCCCCCTCTTAGTTTATTCCTAACGGGTAGTGTTTACTACATACCCGTGTTACAGGAAGCAACGCGTGAATGTTTTCACTTTCATGTTATCAATGACTTCACGGCATCTCATTGATGCTGGTGATCATTATTCACAGGCACTTAGATCGCTGAATGGGAACTGTGTTCCCATTCAACGATCTGCATACTACAGAACACGCACGGGAGCGTGCACAGGAGCGCGCAAAATGGCGATGCAGTGAGGTAAGCATATCTACGCCCCTGGAACAGGCACAGTCCTCCCGCAGGGCATGGATATACTGCCTGGTTTCTTCAGAAATGACACCATCTGGTTAACAAGAAATACTTGATCAACTTTTTTGTTATCTATAAATTATTAGACTTTATTTTTTCACCTCAAGCCTTAATCCAAGGGTTGTCCAGTAAAGTCCAGAAAGTTAGGGCTGGAACCCACTAGAGCGACTTTGTGAGCGTTTTGGGAGGTTTTCAAAACGCTAGCGATTTCCAAAATCACAAACGCAGGGCATGCAGCATTTTTAGCATTTAGAGTTAGCGTTAGCATTTCTACAATGTAAAGTATAAAAACACTGGCGTAATTGACCGTCAGATTCCGCACAGAGCGATTTTACTAGCGTTTTCAAATTACTGCACACTGTAAAAAAAAAAAAAAAAAAATAGAAAGGACCAATCAGAATTAAAAACGCTAATCGCAAATCGCTATACAATCGCTGGCAAAATGCTTACACTTTTTAAAATCGCTACCAAAATCGACAGAAAACGCTCATGAAATTGCTTACAAAACGCTCATTAAAAACTGCTAGCGATTGCGATTAGCAATAGCGCTTTGTAGTGGGTTTTAGGCCTAAAACTATTTGCTTTTATCTGCCCCCAAAAAAACAAAAAAACACTCTTATCCCCTGAAGATGGACAGGAACCTGCCCCCATATTTTCTCCTGATCATGTGAATTATTTTATATTGGGATTGTTCAGACCATGCAGTAATTTGTCTGAATGTATGTGAACTTTTAATATATAGATTAGAGAGAGTATTATTTCCAGTAGGACTATAGATTAATTAATGACAAATTCCAGGCACAGCTCTGAATGAATCATCCACTAGCTCAATAAGCAGGGTGCCTAAATGCTTTATATTTTTTCCTGCATGTCAAACAAGCCTTGTATTAGCTAAGGCTAGCTTTACAGTGCCATTGTGTTCCCTGTAAAAGCAGGAATGCGATGGAACAGAAAGGTCGCGCCACACATTATCTGCGCAGTGCATCGCATACAGTGAAGTATGCAGACAAGGAAAAGTCTGTCACACAGACACAGAACATTTATATTGCGCTTTTCTCCTGGCGGACTCAAAGCGCCAGAGCTGCAGCCACTAGGGCACTCTTTATGGGCAGTAGCAGTGTTAGGGAGTCTTGCCCGAGGACTCCTTACTGAATAACTACTGGCTTACTGAACAGGAAGAGCCGAGATTAGAACCCTGTTCTTCTGTCAGTGTTAACCTGCGTGTTTTGTGTTAACCAGAGCTGGATAAGGCAATCTAGGCACATGCCTACAGGCACCAGTAAATGGAAAGGAGGCTCACTCTCCTCCCCGAGTGCCTCCCTCCCTCCTTTAGTGCCCTATGCAGAGTCTCAAGCAGAGCGTAAATGAGAGGTCACTCACCCAGCTCTCTGCATTCCACTGATGAGATCTCCCTTCAATGCAGAGATGACAGTTGTAGAGGACTACCCATGAAAAAAAGGATAAATGGTGTGCCGTAGCTTTAAGACAACCCCCCATCTGCCAATCACTGAGCACCTTCCAGTACATACACATGCGAAAATACATGTTACTGCTCAACGCAATATAGTGTCAAGGCACCCTGATTGGCTATTGGATCTCAGTATGGCTACATGAAAAGCAATACCTCTGACGGAAGATATATATTAAAGGAATACTTACACTATCAGCAAAAATACATAATCAATGTAGGAGGGGAACAAAGTTTTTTCCATTTATTTCAGAATAGGGTTCCTTATAGCAAGGATGGCTAATAAAATGTAGAGTTTACCACAGGAAGTAGCTATGACAAATTCTATGTCTGTATTTAAAGGAAGCTTAGATGCTTTCCTTGCATTGTAGGATATCCAAGGCTATAATTACTATGTAGTTCCTGAAGCTGAATGCTCACCTGATGATGCAGGAAGATGGATCCCAGCCACATCCACCAAGGACAAGCATTCCCTGATCCATCTTCCTGCCAGCGGGTACACGCAACGGCGCAAACAGGAAGTCAAGCAATCACGGTACTTTGTTATGTCGCCAAACGTTGTTTGTGTTATCCCACACCTGAACCCACAACGCAAGATCACAGAAACAATCGCTCGTCACTCAAAAAATCGCCTGAGGTTGGGGAGGAAAATTTGCCCCTTAAAATTTAACCTCTTCCCGACCGCATCACGCCGATGGGCGTGGCCGCGGCGGCAGCCCCAAGGCCGCCTAACGCCGATTGGTGTTAAGTCCTGGGGCCAGCTAATGCAGGAGATCGCGTGCAACCTCCTGCTTGGGGGGGCGGAGCTCCGCCCCGCCTTCAGTCTCCGAGCTCGGGAGACTGTTAGACGGCGTGATCGCTGTCTATTTCCATGTACAGCACTGCGATCGTCAGCAGCGCTTTACTGGGCACAGCCATGTCACACGGCTGTCCCCCTGGGGGACAAGAGAGCCATTGTCTCTCATAGGCAGAAGCCTATGACAGCCGATCGCCATAATTGGCTGGCTGTGGGGAGGGAGGGAGGGTATTTAAAGAAACAGTTTTTATTAAAAAAAAAAATAAACATGGGGGAGCGATCAGACCCCACCAACAGAGAGCTCTGTTGGTGGGGAGAAAAGAGGGGGGGATCACTTGTGTGCTGTGTTGTGCGGCCCTGCAGCTTAGCCTTAAAGCTGCAGTGGCCAATTTTACGAAAAAATGGCCTAGTCACTAGGGGGGTTTAGCCCTGCAGTCCTCAAGAGGTTAATTGGCCCAAGCCTTGTAAGGTTTGCCTTCGATTGGATGAACTGGGATATGTATACAGAACAGAATACAGAACAGAAAAGTACCTAATTTTTATTTATTTTTTATTTATTTTTTTATTTGTTATTGTTTGTTTTTCTTCTGTTTTGATTTGACAGACAAAACAAATTTTTCAACCAAAGTATGTAACTATGTCCTCATCAACGTACTCTCAAAATTATGGTAAACAAAATTTCAAAAAAGTTAGCAATGATTGCATGTAATTGACTTGGTTTTCCCAATTATTTTATTGGAAAAAAAAAAACATAAAAGATTGCGTTTTATAACACTTGCATTGCAGTATGTACACATTTGAAAGAGTTGTAGACATCTAAGTAAACGTTCACTTCCATATGACTGAAATGTCTTTGGGCCAAAATGTAAACAAAAAAAAAATGTTTCCATGGACATGTGTAAGTATTATACCTCCTAAATACAATCAATATACAATAATACTGTTGTGACAAGCCCCATATGAGGAGCTTAGAACTCCACTCAATGCCAGGTAAGCGGAACAGAGGACAGATGGAGAGGAAATGAGAGGGGATTGCCAATGTACAATGTGTTCTTAAGAGCATTTGGGCTGAAAGCATCCTTAATTACTCCTAATTACAGTACTTTCATTTACACTTAAGAAGCCCTCTTTTGTGTAAAGTTGGACAAATTGCTCGCCACTACAGTCATAAAAACGACGTAAAGCCGCGTAATGCCGGATAATTCACTCATAATTGAATAATTGAAAAAAGTTAAATAAATTTGCCACTGCAGACGCATGATACATTCTCAGCTTGGAATTAATAGATTTGTTATTTTATTTTGCGGTTAGAAAAATTATTTTACAAGCAAGCATAGGAAAATATATAAAATTCTTGTACAAGTATTATAATTTTGATCTGCTGTGTTACTGTCAATTCATGATGTTCAAAATGTCAAATTATTATTTTTTTAAGACAAATTCTATTTTTGTTTTGGACAGAGAGGAAAGGAGTTACCATCACTTTCATGTCTTATTGCTTTATGTGTCCAAATTAACCACTTAAAGAGAACCCGAGGTGTGTTTAAAGGGGAACTGAAGAGATGTATATGGAGGCTGCCATGTTTATTTCCTTTTAAGCAATACCAGTTGCCTAGCAGCCCTGCTGATCCTCCGCCTCTAATATTATTAGCCATAGCCCCTGAACAAGCATGCAGCAGATCAGGTGTGTCAGACTTTAAAGTCAGATCTGACAAGACTAGCTGCATGCTTGTTTCTGGTGTTATTCAGATACTGCTGCAGAGAAATAGACCAGCAGGGCTGCCAGGCAACTGGTATTAATTAAAAGGAAATAAATATGGCAGCCTCCATATACCTCTTACTTCAGTTCCCCTTTAAAGAATGTTATCTGCATACAGAGGCTGGATCTGCCTATACAGCCCAGCCTCTGTTGCTATCCCAAACCCCACTAAGGTCCCCCTGCACTCTGCAATCCCTCATAAATCACAGCCATGCTGTGAGGCTGTGTTTACATCTGTAGTGTCAGTCTCAGCTGCTCCCCCGCCTCCTGCATAGCTCCGGTCCCTGCCCCCGTCCCTTCCCTCCAATCAGCAGGGAGGAAAGGGATGCAGGCGGGGACTGGAGTTCTGCAGGAGGCGGGGAGAGCAGCAGACTGACACTATAGAGATAAACACAGCCAGCTCTGACAAGCTGTTTGTCAGCAGCGTGGCTGTGATTTATGAGGGATTGCAGAGTGCAGGGGGACATTAAGGGGGGTTTGGGATAGCAACAGAGGCTGGGCTGTATAGGCAGATCCAGCCTCTGTATGCAGATACTATTCTTCAAACCCACCTCGGGTTCTCTTTAAGGACCACAGGCTTACACCCCCCCCCCCCCCCCCCCTAGTGACCAGGATATACTTTTACAATTCAGCACAATGCAGCTTTAACAGTGTGCTGCACGGCCATTCAACTTAGCACCCAAATGAATCTGCCCTCCTTTCCTGCCCACCAAAAGAGCTTTCTGTTGGTGGGCTCTGAGCGCTGCTGCAGGCTTTATTTTTTTTATTAATTTGTCTTTTATTTTTTAATAAAAATGTCTATTTTTTTCCCCTCCCACCGAGATCCAATCAGGGCGATCCTTTCTCATAGGCATTAGCCTATAAGAGGGGATCGTGTAGTGAGCCACTCCAGGGGACAGCCACGTGACAGGGCTGTCCCCAGTACAGCCCTACAATAGATTGCAGTGCTTTACAATAAAAACAAATGGCGGTTTCGCCGTCTAATAGTCTGCCAGCAACGATCGCCACTGGCAGACTGTTTACTGAGCTCCGCTCTGTCACTGAAGTGGGGATGCGCGCGCACACGCACGCACAATCCCCGCTAATCTCCGCCCCCAGGACTTGACGTCAATTAGCGTTCGGCGGTCCTGGGGGAACCACTTTGTGGCAGCCAATTGGCGTTAGGTGGTCGCAGAGAGGATGAGGTGAATTATTTATATTTCCTGCCCAGACAAAAAATGGAGTAAATAATTTTAAAGGGAACCTGAGGTGGAATGGATATGGAGGCTGCCATATTTATGCCAGTTGCCTGGAAGCCCTGTTGAACTTCTGGGTCAAGTAGTGTCTGAGTCAAAACCCTGGAACAAGCATATGGCTAATACAGTAGAACTTGAGTTAGCTAAGTGAGAGTACCTGATCTGCTGCATGCTTGTTCAGGATCTATGGCTAAAAGTAACCATCCCCATTTTGCCATGGACACCCATGGCAAAAGTCCCACCAAAAATTACGGAGTTGGTGCAGAGTCGTGTTTTAATCGCTAAGGGCAGAAATCACATTACATTCCTAAATTGGTGGAATAAAGTGCTTTAAAACATTTGGCGTGTGTACTCGTCCATCGGGTAGTGTAAGGGTTACGCCCACTTCACACTGACAGACGAAGCACCACATTTAACGCACTGCACTGCAGTCTGCAAACAACCGGAAAGACCTTTAGTGATTACGTCAGGTGGGCACATCTTTGTTTTTACTAGTTGACACCTCCAGGACATAAATATTAGTCCTCTCAGCGGTAATCATTGTGTAGTGGTGTGTAGTGGCCATCATGCTTCAATGACAGTTAAGTGATCAAAAAACACTGATTCTGCACTGAGGCCTTATACAGGGGCCAGTAGTGGACACTAGATGCCAGTAGTGGTGTGAAGGATTATTGGGCTATGGTCGGTGCCCTACTAGGACCAGCAGAACTTTCTCCTACAGCATTGAGGTTTTACACAGGGGCCAGTGGCTACTAGATGTCAGTAGTAGTGTGAAGGATTATTGGGTTGTGGTTTATGCACTACTACGACCAGCAAACCTTTCTCCAACAGCTAACTTGTGCACTGCCCACAGAGCAGCAATACAATAGCTAGACAAACAATGTATCAGCCCTAAGAATGGCTTAGCTGTTCAGGAGAATGTGGTAGCAGCAAGAATCTGCCCTGAGAGGACACAGAACACAGGCCTACCTAACTCTTTCCCTGTCAGCAACACACTGTCCCTGCTCTCACTAACACTGCAGCCTTAGAATGAGTCTAAGATGGCTGGCGTTTTTATAGGGAGATGGAAGGTCCAGGAGGGGATGCTAGCTGGTTGGCTGCCATGTGTCTGCTGACTATTAGGTAAGGGGTCAAAGTTTAGCTCAATGATGATGTATAGGGGCGAATCAAATCCACCATGTATTCGCCTGAGGAGGCGAATGCAAATGTGCGATCTTCGTGGCAAATGATCCGCCTGGCAAATACTTCACTCCATCTCTAAGTGGGACAAGGCAGAGCAAGGGCAGAAAAGGTCCACTATATAAAAATGTAGGGACAGAAGAATCAGAAAGGAGTCTGCATAATGTCAGCAGGGGATGGTCAGTCAGACCTCAATAATGACGGCAACATGAACGAGGCCAGACACATTTACCTGCAATTTCTGTAAACCGTTGCCATCTTTAAAAGAAAAGGCTTTAAGTATCGTTATTACTGCATCTTCTGTCTGTAAGCTATTTGGCTTTCTTTATCTAGCATTAGATTTGGTTCAAATAAGTCCCATTACTTGCCCATAGAGTATTGTAGTGGTTGATAGCACTCTTGCCTTGCAGCGCTTGGGCCCTTGTTCAAGTCTGGGCCAGGGCGCTTTTTGCATGGACTTTTCATGCCCTCCCTGTGTTTCCACGGACTTCCTACCTTATACCAAAAACATTCTGGTACGTTAATTTGCTCTTTCCATAATTGGCCTTAGGTTATGAAAGGGGCACCAGTCTGCAAACTATGGTGGAGATTACAATGTGAGCTCCTCTGAGGAACTGTTAGGACTCTTCCATACAGGCCGCTGAAGGCGGTGAATTCACCTGTCAGCTTCTCTTTTGCCATGGCCGGGCACTTGTTAGTGCTCGATATAAGCAGTGGACAGGCACCCCCCCCCCCCCCCCATGGAGTCACAAGGGGCTGCAGCTGTGCTCAAATGCAACATGTTATGCTTCTCTGCTGTCGGGGTAACACCAAGCACTGACATGGATGGCGGTCCAAACATTTTAATTGCACCTGAATGGCAATTGTGGGAGGCAGACGGAACACTGAACTGCCCGACAATTGCGCACAGTTAAGCCTTCTGTCTGAAAGAGGCCTTGGTGTTGTGACAACAGACTATGTAAAGTGCTATATAAATACACAATCATGTATATGTTTATAACTGACCTTGACAATAACCTGTGTCATTCAGTACAATGCCATACGATATTTCTTCTTCTATGCAATATTGATCATAAAAAATAGCTATTCTTGTTTTTTCCACTTTGCTCCCCTTTTGTTATATCGAAAAAAAATTGTAAAACAGCATTTAGATGACATATAATAATGATGCCTGTAGAATATTACTTGTGTGTAGAAGGAGAATGAAAAGCAGTACGATGCCATGAAATAATCCAATGAATAAATTCTCAATAAAGCTTTTTCTAAAGTCACCGCCTAAGCACACCTCCGCTAATAAATACGTTGTTTGCTGATCCTTAGCGGACTCTGCATTTCTCAGTGCTCAACCTTCACATGCAAAGAGAGCACAGGTTCCAAGCAAAATGGGCTTATTAGAGACTATTGTGCAGTAAAATCCTTGGCAGCCTTTCTTTCTTTGCCATGACCAATTGGTGTTTTTTTATTTTTTTTTATTATTATTTTTTCTCTTTTGCTCTCTTATGACTGTGCAGAAGTAGGCCTTTTTTCTAACTGATTAGTACTTTTCACCCATGATTGCCAGGTCCCCCCATCACAAAGAATCTGTAAGGAAGAATGATTTGCCATTGTAATGGGAATTAAAGAGTCCCCTTAGAGTTTTTCAGAGCAATATAAAAAAGAAAAAATAGTTTAACTGTACAAAAAGAAAAAAATTATATATATTGTTAGCGCAAATGCACATGATTGACAACTGCAAAACAAAAATAAATAAAAAAAAAATTGCTACAGCTTTTATTTGTTTTGTTTTATTTTAAGCCTTTATTTTCCCCCCATCGCCCGCCACGGATTATAAAGAGTAGCTGCACAATTACCAATGTAAAGGAAGCATTGAATTAAAATTCTGGTGTCAGGCCATCACTGCTCCTTTTCTTAACTCTGTTATTCTCAGTTAGAGAAGTGTCATTGTAAAAGAGGGAGGAGGAGATGGGCTTTGTTTAGGGGTAGAATGAACAAGCCTCAAAGCTGTCATGTCCAAGAAGGAACTCTCTCCATTACAACAACTCAACAGACATCGGACACACAATTATTTTGAAGTATTCGAAGGGCTGACTGGCAAGTGATAATTGACCATAAATAATTAGGCGGTGCACTTTTCTTGGTGGAATCTGTTCCCAGCATTTTATTTTTAATTTTCTGTTTTTATTTATTGGTCTGTGGTCATTTTTCATTCCTTTATAATTTGTTTTATGCCTAGCGTCCTTATTTTCGCAAACAATATTTATGAATTCAGTTTGTTTACCTTTTGATCTATTGTTTCATTTTTGAGTTGGTTTATGACATTTTAATATGTATTTATAATTGGGCATATTTTTTTTTATTGTTGCCTTTCACGTTTATGCTTCACGGCCCTTCTGCTTATAAGAATACAATGCCTATGTTGACAGTTTAATCATATTTGTCGTTGTAGCTACAGTGATAACATAGATTGTACAAGAGAACTCGGCTAATCAACGTCAAGAAAAAACACTAGATGGATACAATTACGAGACTGCTGATCCTAATTGCCTTTTTCTTTAACACGAGCCCACGTTTTCTCGTGAACCACTAATACGAGTGTGTCGTCAAACAGGAAAAAAAAATAAGGTGAAAAATTGCTTTCCGGGAATCAAATTACAATGTTGCAAGATTGCATATTTTGAATGTCATATGCAGTTGATATTTAAAACATGAAGTCATACATAAATGCAGCAAAGCACAACTAGTGTAGGAAATATTTAATGTACTTACTGTGAATTGTTCCTGGCTTAAGGAAGACGTCGCTATTAGTTTGTAAACCTGGCACTTTAAAGCACAACTCATAGAGTCGTTTAACAACTTGTGCTTTACAGCACATCTCATTTCTTTTTGTACAATTTTTTTTTTTCGTTTTTGATAGTGGGGAAAAGGCTTAGAACCTCTTTAACCACTTTGGGACCAAGGATGTTACAGTTACGCCTTCTGTGTGGCTGTACACTGCTGACAGGATGTAACTGTAATGTCCTTTTAGGCCCACTGCTCCCACCGCCCCTGACGCAATCACATACATCCGAGAGTGAAGATTCAGCTGTCATATGACAGCTGACATATCCGCTCACTGATCAGGACACAGGAGCTATGGTATTGGCTCCTGATCATGTGATCACTACGATCGCCGCCAGATGTAGTGCTCACTGAAGCAGTGCCAGCAGCAAAAGAAAAGAAGAGGACCGGACTCACCTCTCCTGACGTTCCTCTGCCGCTAAGTTCTGGGTCCCAACTTGATGATGTCATCAAGCCAGGACCCAACACTAGAGGCAGTGTGAGGCTGGTGGTCGCTCTTCACAGCATCCAGCCTCACACTGCCTCTAGTGTTGGGTCCTGGCTTGATGACATCATCAAGCTGGGATCCAGAACTTAGATGCAGTGCGAGGCTGGATGGAGGGAGGAGAGGAGGCAGGGAGAACTGCTGCTCACTGGACCTGAGGGAGGTGAGTAATGCCTGCTACCTATACTGGGGACATCTATCTATACTGGGGACACCCATACCTGGCTATCTATACTGGAGATACCTCTGTCTGGCTATCTATATTGGGAACACCTAAAAATTTAAAACTGCTCTGGTCATTAAAGGGGGTTTATATGTTGGTCCCAAAGTGGTTACGGCCCTTACCCGCTGCATATGCATTTTAAAAAACACATTCCCATTCTCTTTCATGCTACATGTAAGTGGTAAGATTGGCCGATCATTGGCCAGTCAAAAGTGTATGTGTGTATGCACCCTTACTAATGGCCCATACTCACGAGGGACTTTTGTCGCCTCAACACGCGGCGCGCGCGTGTTGCGGCGACAGGTCGCCCGTGAGTATGGGCCGTCGCACGCGCGCGCGCCCCCGAACTGTCGCCCGTCGCTATGTCGCCATGCGATTGAAACTTTCAATCGCATGGCGACAGTCGCCGCTGCCCCCCCGCCGCAACTGTCGCTAGTCCGCGTGAGTACGCGGACTAGCGACAGCAACCTCCATTGAGGTTCACAGACCTTCCGGTGAGCTTCCGGCGGGGGGAGGAGGAACGTCAGCGACAGCTTCCGCCTTGCCGCTGGTCCCTCTTCCGCATGTGTACGCGGAGGGACCTGGCGAGAAGCTGTCGCCGGCCTGTCGCCCACACGCTCACGTGTGCTGGCGACAGGCGAGTTTTGCAGCCCGTGAGTACGGGCCATTACTGTTTCATGGACCTCCATGGATTTCATATGAAGCCTGATGGTTTCTGGGACAGGAAATACTATGTAACAGGGGAATGTCACTGGCAACTCTAAGTTCTTTTCACTCTGCAGTAGATGTTGTATTTGTTACTGTGACGATCTGTTAGTTGTTATTGCTAGGTATCCACTAATTGTCTGGAGAACATTTTTGTAGCCAACAATAAAACTTAAATGAGTAACCCCTTTCCATAGTATGGCCAGGAGCGGAGTGAATAACGAGTACCCCCATGGGATGGGCTGTAGGGCCTCTGGTTACTAATTATTGCTTAATGTTTCAGCTGGGGAGTCTAGCTGGGCTAATTAGGAAGGCCTACGCCAGACCTGCTGGAGGAAGCCTGCCTGGAGACAACAGGTGATTGGCCCCCGATGTGCTTAAGAGATTGGTGTGCATGGGGCTTAGCTCACTCACCTTCGTCAACAACCTAAAGCTAAAGGATTTTAATCCCCCCCCCCATGGCTTTTTATTAGAGGGGCAGATGGTTCAGTAATATCTGAACGTACGTACACAAAAAAGTCAAATATATTTTCTTGGAACAATATCACTATTTTATTTCTTCAAATCACAAAGTCTTCCTGGTTACAGATACAGAATGTAGACAATATTCAGAGATCCAATTCCCAAACAAGGTTGCCTGACACGTGTTTCACGGCCAGAAGCTGCTTCCTCAGAGGCGCACGGTGTGCAAAGGTACCATGAAAGTATCATAAAGTACTTGGAAACCTGCAATCTGTGATACAGTGTTAAAAGTGATCCATCACAAGTCCATGCAGTCCCCGTATGGAGAAGACTCTGTAGTTTTGCACCTCCTGCAGGCGCAGTAGAAGACGACCTCGCGAGGTCGGCCTCTGCACCGGTGGGGACCCCGGGCCGGCAGCTGGAAGCGGAGCGTGGGACATGTTGGCTGCAAGGGACTGGAGGTAGTCCTGGGTAAGTAGAGCTTGCCTAGCTTACATTGGCTGATATTTCCTTTTAATTGTTATTGATTGCACGAATGCTATTACAAACTACATTTGTGGCAATAGTGTAATTAAGGCGGTGGGAAATTTGGGCGCAGGGCAATGCCAAAAAAATGGCTTACCCTGCTCCTGCAAAGGTCCCAGCGGCGTTAATTACAATTCCCCCTCCAGGCCACCATGGACTCCAGAGAAAGTTGTAATTCAGCTTCCAGCTATTGCTGGCGTCCGAAATACGCTGTTTTCTACAGTGATTTGGGCTCTGTCTTTTGACGACGCCCAAATTACTGTCCGAGCTCCGCTATAGCTGTATTTCACATTACAGCCTATGGCGACACATGGTGCACCCACATTTTCAGAGCCCTTTTTGTCTGTCTCAACATTTGTGTGCTGTATTAATATTGCAATGGCTTTGGTTTTTTTTTTGCTGTTTTTTATCATGTCTGTGTGTGATATTTGTATGTGTGATAAACGGTATTTTTAACAATTACAATTGACCCGACTCAGTCACAATCTATTCCACCCTTACTATTCCTTTATTGTTACTATTGATCCCCATCAAAAAAATCTTATTCAGCCACTTGTTTGTTATTTAATAGAGGGTGTGGAAATACTACCTTACCTGTTTTATTAATATTGGAGGTTGATTTGTTTAAAGAGAAACTGTAACCAAGGATTGAACTTCATCCCAATCAGTA